>NW_011491501.1:12116-21056 GCF_000754665.1 Bison bison bison | reverse complement strand
GGGGTCCTAGGACACTCCCTGCATTCCTCTGACCGCCTCTCACGCTCCTCTTGGCCCTGGTCGCGAACCCAGGCTGGGGCAGATACGAAGGGATGGGTCATAATAGCACAACAAGTGGTGCACAAATGTGGCTCAGGCTGCAGTAATCCTGTGGGACCCACTAGCTCTTTGGGGGCAGGGAGTGAGGGGGATGGTAGGGAGATGGGAGCTCGTGTGTGTGGGGTGGCCTGAGGCTGAAGAATGGGTTGGAAGACAGCACAGGACTTGGTGAACAGGCTCTGGGGAGATCAGCCAAATAGGCGGGGCCCTAGGTGGTGAGCCACTCTCGAGCTGCTGGCCCAAATTAGTGCAAAGGCTGAGAGTGTGGTGGGCGGCACCCTTACGGACACAGCCCTAGACCAGACTGCATCTTCGACGGTTCCTGGGCTCCAGCCCACCCATGTGGCATATTCTGCTCCAGGGAGGTAGTGGGTTTTGCATCTGCTGCTAGCCCAGGCACAGTCATTGACCAGGCTCTGGAAATTCCAACCACAGATTCCTGCTCCACAGTCCAAACAGCACACTCCTGTGTCCCTTGGGCCCATCAATAACTAGGAACTCTCCCTGAGTATCCAAAGGATAAGCAGGGCACCACATGGCTGGATACTTTTCTCCATGGGATAGAGAACCTGCTCCTGTCTGGATGCTAGGGAAGTAGGGAAAAACCCCACTGTTTGCTACAGTTGATCTCCACTGTTCAGGGACACCAGAGCCTTTGGGTACAGAGCTTAATCTGTGTCTCTTTATCTCTGCTTCTGGCATAGCACTATTTTGGGCAATCCTTCTATGTGTGTACCAAGGGCTGGTGTCTGTGTGTCTCCATCTCTCCACGTGGTGCTGTTGCTGTCTGGCACACTCTGGACACCAGCACTCATATGAGAAGCTTATCCATGGCGTGAAGGCAAGCCCTTCTCCTTAGTGAGTTGCGCCAATGGGAGATCCAATTTTTTTAGTCCACGCGTTCAGATAGTGCTTTCTCAAACTTGAAAGGGAACAGTGGGTGGTCACTGCTGAACTGCAGAAGGGGCCTGGCGACCCTCCTTCCATTGTTGGACAGATGTGAATGCTGCACAGGCCTGAAGTGGCTTGGCCACACTTTGCACAGATGGAGAAATGAGGCATGCTCTCCTGGCATAAGGGAACTCCCTGAACATTACTCGAATACCTGCCAGGGAGACAGTAAGGACAGCTCCCCTTTGAGTTCCACGACCCACCGGTGCCAGAGGCATGCACGGCTGCCCATGTACGCTATCGAGGCCCTTTCAACGTGTGCCGGGGTCCAGCCCCAGCACCATCCAGGGATACCCTCAGGGAAAACGGTGTCAGCAAGAGAGAAAAGTAAAGGAGAGAAAAAGAGGCTGATATTCCCTGGTTTACACAGAAAGCCAATAAAGCCCCTGACACGGGACATGCTCTGTTCACAGAGGCCACAGGTGCCCTCTGAATGGAGCGAAGATGCAGAGCACCTTCTCGATTGGGTTTTAGAAGCCCGGGCAAAAAAGTGAACTCAGAGAGCCCCTGTGCTCAAGGGAATCTGCCTGAGAACAAGAGAAATAGAAAGAAAGAATGTCACGGGGAGATGCAGCTTAGGTGAAACAGGTCTGCAGCTTTATTTTCAAAAGGGGCTTTTATACCCCGAGTTACACATTTCCAGGAGTGAAAGATACAAAGTCATGCAGAAAGAGCTCAAAATTCCATCAGTTTTACCTTTAACAAAACCAGGACATCTTCTGCATAACTTTCCACAAAAAAGGGTCCTATGTTATGTACATTATCTTCTGGCCCTGTAGCCTGTTAACATTTTGTGACTCTTTCTTGATAAATGTTGGTTAACCTGAAAACCTGCTTTCCCTTTATCTTTCCAGTCTGCAGTCCCCCTCAGGAAACAGAGTTACATTCTTACGGAGCAAAGGTGCAGTGGATTACAACAAAGAACAAACTTTTTAACTCAAGGGTCTTATGTTGCTAATACCAAGGCTACTGCTTGTTTTTCTTGCATACCAACTATACTAGCTAATGCACTTCCAGGTGCACATTGGGTAAAGGACAAACAAACTCGATAGCAAACATTGCCTCAACAATGCAGTGTTATTCTAATAAAGCTTTTTTTTTTTTTTTTTGTCACTAGAAGGTTATGCTTGGGATGTTGTGAACAATCGTGTACGTTAGTTACAAGAGTGTGGATAAAACTGCCAAGCAAGCTAAAATACCAACAGAGGGGTTAGATTTAAAATGTTCCTTTCAATCCCAGGAGGCTTATTAACTAGAGCCTTAAGTTGATTTTCTTCAGAGAAAGGTGGTCGGGGAGACCCCCCTGTTAATGTCAAAAGAATTGGTGAAAGGTATAATATAGTAAGCAGTAGACAGACAGATTTTGGTTTTGGGGCAGATGCTCGAGCAGGTCTAGGGAATCCCTCGACTTCTGATCCACCTTTGCCTGTCAGGTCTTCTCCGCATGACCTTTGTCATGGGTGGGATCTCCCATGATGGCTCCTGGCATCTCTCCCTTTTTTATTTTTTAAAACAGCCAGATGGAATTCAGTCGCGAGCTTCTGAGTGTTCTGTCGCAGAGTTCTGACAATACAAGGAAGAATAATTATGAGAAGCAGAATTAGAGTGGCCACAGCAGTGTAGCCTAAAATAGTACACAGAATGTTTTTTTCCTGAAATAAGGTTCAAAAATGTATGAAAAAAGGTCATTTGCTGCTCCTGAGGCAGTAAAATCCAATCGGGAATGTTCCATGGTCTTCATCTGAGTGTGAAGTTTTCCTAAATCTAAACTAATGCTGGAGCTATTCCATACCCCCGAAATATGATTCCAAATTTTCTCCCAGTTATAATCTGTCTCGTTTACTTTCATGGGTGTTACACAAATCCACCAGTAGTCGGCATGACAGCACAGTGACAATTTTACTTTTAATGCCTGTAATTCAGTCCCAATATGCATTACTGCTTCCTCCAGGGCATCTACCTCCATTTCTAGTTTCCTATCTATAACTTCCTGCTAAAGCTAGAGCCATTTTTAGACATGACCGTGAACGAGAATGTGAACGTGAAGTCACTCAGTCGTGTCCGACTCTTTGCGACCCCATGGACTGTAGCCTACCAGGCTCCTCTGTCCATGGGATTTTCCAGGCAATTTTAAACATAGTATTAACATATTGAGCTGTATGCACTTTTTGAGTCAATGATATTGCCGCCACAGTGACAGAGGTAATTGCAGTTATTAAAGCTGATATTCTCAAGAAAAGCAAGCTCACAAACAGTCATGATCACATCAAATCTTGTAATTGTTGCAACACAGCAAAACCACAGTTATCATACCAATAAGTGAGAACAGTCACAGGCACCATAAGATAGGGTGGACTTCACAACACTGCAAAGGAACAAACATTATATTGAGGGTTCAAACAAGATGAGAGCATACATTGTTCACAAGTTACTATGTTAGGTTCACCTGAATAATTTATTTGTATATTAAGTCCTTCAGAGTCATTAGTGAAGAGAAAAACATAGGGAGAGGGTAGGCAAGCTAAAATAAAATAAGTAGACTCATTTTTTGGTCAGGATAGGTTTACGTCCATTTGCCAGAGAGCATTAGGCTTAAGGCCTCGGAGATTTACACCTAACGGTGGAGACGGATTAAATATTGGGAAATTTGGACATAACTTAACCATTTGTTTAGCTGTTTCTTTTAGGTATATGAAATTATACCTTAAACCAGCTGTATTTTGATGGTGAATTTTGTGAGAATTTTTGGCTTTGTCCATCTTTTTATGTAAGTTTAAAGCAATTACTTTAGTCAGTGCATCTGCCAAAGCATTTCCTTCATGTAAAGGGCCAGACAAGCCAGAATGGGCTCTAATATGTCCCACAAAATATTTCTTATCTCTGTGTTTAATCTTTTTCTGTAAATCAGATAACAAGGAGAATATAGTAGTTTTATTTTGGGGGGATATTAGTAGTCTCTATATGAGGAATCAACCCTACAATATATCGGGAGTCAGTCAAAAAATTGAAGGTGTGGTCTCTTAAATGTTGAAAAGCCCAAATAACTGTTCGTAACTCAGCTTTCTGGGCAGCTGTCTCTTCATTTACCTGAATATGGGATATTTTATCAATAATTGTGACTGCTTTAACGTTAGAGGAATCATCTGTGAAAACTAAAATTGTCCCTTCTAAAGATTGAAGTCCAGCAATGCAACAGACCTCTGCTCCGGTATCTAACAGCCCTATTTCATTTCCTTGAATTAAAAGATCTTTTGAAGGCCTAGAAGCTGTAATTTCCTGAACCCAAAAAGCTAGATCACTAGATCCAAATACTCTGTGGCCCCTAGCTTGAAAAGTCAAGTTTTTTTTTTTTTTTCCTTTCTGATAATAACTTAAAAGCAAAAGCTGTGTTATTCTTTGACCTTTATTAATTTGCACAATTTTGGTAAGTGGTAAGATTAAAACTTTAATTTCCCCAATATAATCTGAATCTACTACAACAGACACCAGTGAAATTCCTTGAAAAGAAAGCGAGCTATGCCCACGCACAAATCCTACAATACCCTCAGGTAGGGGGACAGCCACTCCCATTGGAATTGGAGTAACCGGCATGTCTGGGGTTAATATTGTTAAATCCCCTTACCATTTCACTTTTCTCCTAGCCTGGTTGAGGCCCCCCTGAGGGTTTTCTCCAAGGAGCACGCTCTGCATATTGTGTATGTATCTGCTTTAAAAGTTCTGTTGTGCAAAAAACTTTTCATCTTCTTCAGCCTTAGGCAACACCTTGGGAGGCTTTGGGAGGCGTAAATGGAAGCAGCAGTGATCACCTTAAATCAGAAAGTGGTGGATAAGTTTTTAAAGGTTTGTGCAGAGGGGGAGGGGCTCACCAGGGCCCCTGACCATAGGATCCCGTAAGCCCCCTCCTTCCTCAGGAGGTAGAGCACAGTCCCTCTCCTTTTTGTTCATCAATGGCAGAAAATATGATCTGCGCAAAAGTGGAGACCCACCACCGACCGCTATAGCCTCCCCCATAGGCTGTCTAACAGCCTCATGACAAGGACATTTCTAATCATATTTCACAGAGAAAAAGCATCTACAGGAACATTTTCTGGCCCATGCAAAGTATAAAACAAACAGAAATTTAGACAGTCTTCCTGTGCTTTTTTTAATGTCTCTATGGGCTAACATGTGAAGTAGTACTTCAATAAACATTTGTCTATTCTTAGATGCAGAGAAACCTATTTCTCTAGACAATATTCTTATTCATTCTGTACCTCCTTCACCCTGCTGGCAGTTAGGCAGGTACAATCCTCACCACCCCACATTACGGTCTCAAATTATTTACCCTTCAGATATATGAGCAGGATCTAAAGCGTCCTTAATCATATTCCAATGAGAAAGGGTGTCAGTGGTTACTTTTTCTGAGCAATGCAAAACTGTAATAAGATTTTACCTATTTCCCTACATTTTCCCAGGTATCTAGGTTACCAGTGCCCTCTTCTGGAAACCAAGCACATTGCTCTTGTACAAATGTAAAAAAGGATTGGATACTAGCCTTCTTAACTTTAATTCCTCTTTTATTTAACAATTGCAAGATTACTCCTATAAAGAGTTGTCATTCTTTTGATTCGTTGTTACCCGTGTCAGTGATTTCTGTCTTCAAGGAAAGATTCAACACTACCCACTCTTCCTCACACTACCTATGGTATGCAAGGGGGTTTGCAGCACCCTAAGTGGGATCCTAGCTTTCCCCAAAACTGGACAATGGGTAGACTTACCTTCAGGTTCCTGTTCTGGAGGCCACTTGCCGGGGTCCAGCCCCAGCAGGATTTAGGGATACCCTCAGGATGAACGGCGTTGGCAAGAGAGAAAGTAAAGGAGAGCAAAAGAGGCTGATATTCCTTAGTTTACACAGAAAGCCAATAAAGCTCCTAACACAGCACTTGCTCTGTTCATGGAGGCCACAGGCGCACTCTCGATGGAGTGAAGACGCAGAGCACCTTCTAGATTGGGTCTTAGAAGCCCGGGCAAAAAAGTTAACACAGAGAGCCGCTGTGCTCTAGGGAATCTGGCTGATAGAGAGAGAGAGAGAGAAAGAGAAAGAGAGAGAGAGAGAGAGAGAGAGAGAGAGAGAGAGAGAGAGAGAGAGAGATGACACGAGACCCAGCTTAGGTGAAATGGGTCTGCAGCTTTATTTTCAAAAGGGGCTTTTATACTCTGAGTTACACATTTCCAGAAGTGAAAGATACAAAGTCATGCAGAATCAGCTCAACATTCCATCAGTTTTACCTTTATCGAAACCAGGACATTTTTTGCATAACTTTTCACAAACAAGGGTCTTATGTTATGTACATTATCTTCTGGTCCTGTGGCCTGTTAACATTTTACGACTCTTCCTTGATAAATGTTGGTCAACCTGAAAACCTGCTTTCCCTTTATCTTTCCAGTCTGCAGTCCCCCTCAGGAAACAGAGTTACATTCTTATGGAGCAAAGGTGCAGTGGGTTACAACAAGGAACAAACTTATTGACTCAAGGGTCTTATGTTGCTAATACCAAGGCTACTGCTTGCTTTTCTTGCATACCAACTATATTAGCTAATGCACTCTCAGCCTCAAATTGGGTAAAGGACAAGGAAACTCAGAAGGAAACATTGGCTCAACAATGCAGTATTATTCTAATAACGCTGTTTTATCACTCGAAGGTTATGCTTGGGGTGTTGTGAACAATCATGTGCGTTAGATACAAGAGTGTGGATAAACCTGCCAAGCAAGCTAAAATAGTAACAGAAGGGTTAGAATTAAAATGCTCCTTTCAAGCCCAGGAGACTTATTAACTAGAGCCTTAAGTTGATTTTCTTCAGAGAATGATGCTCAGGGAGAGCACCCTCTTAATGTCAGAAGAACTGATGAAAGGCATAATATAGTAAACAGTAGACAGACAGATTTTGGTTTCGGGCAGATGCTTGAGCAGGTCCAGGGAATCCCTTGAGTCCTGATCTGCCTTTGCCTGTCAGATATTCTCTGCATGACCTTTGTCATGCATGGGGTCTCCCGTGGTGGCTCCCGGCAAATGTGATTCTGTTCTCCATGTGAGAACACACCCAAGCCTGCCTTGTCGCCCAAGCCTGTGGGGCCGGAAGCAATAAGAGAATCAAGCTAAGCCATCCATCCTATAGTCCTGATACCCAATATATGTGTTCTGCAAAGAGTACAATTAGTGATATTTCAAACTGGAAGACTCTGCAGGTAGCAGGTGCTTATGCTGCAGTTCTGGTCCATCACTGAAAGCACAGGAAAAAGGCAAACCTTGCTCATGCTCAAGGCAAGGTCAGGGAAAGTATGCCTGGCACTTCAGAAGGACAGAAAGGCCCTTGTAGCCGGGTGGTCAAGGGGTTGTGTGGTCACCCACTTTGGCTTATGTGTCTGGGATTGCTGCCTGTTCTGTGTCTTGGAACCTCTGAACTCTCACTGGTCACCCACAGGCACTTTCTTCCTGCCTCTCCTTTCTGACAGGCATCCTTGGTGCACCATTATGACTCCACTTAGAACTTGCTTTCTCAGTGAGATAACAGGGATTGGAACCCTGACTTCAGTGCTTCTGCTGGCTGGAGTCTAGGTGCAGTCTTTCCCTATGATGTTCATGCTTTGCTATTCAACTTCTATTACCGGGTTAGGTCACTTGAGACAGCTCATACTCATAAGCATACTGGCAGGTGGTTCTACATGTGCATGTGCATGTACACAGTAATATCCCTGAGAGGAAACTTACATATATGCAGAAGTACACACTTTCTTCTCCAGGAACATGAACTTTGGTAAGCACCCAACTTTCTTTGTCCTGGTTATTTTCTTTCACTTGCTCATCTCAGGTTGCACTTCTGACCCTGTAACTGAGCACCAAGAGTGTTTGAACCACCCAGACTTCACTGATTGACTAAATGCCAAGACTCCCTTTCAGTTGCTCTCATTAGGCCCAGGTAGGTCTTCATACAATCAGGTATACCTGCTTGCCTACACAGCCGAAGTGCCAATGAAGCCTGTCCCTGCTTGGGCCCAAAGACATCCAAGACAGTCACCTGGAAAGCAGGGTCCCTCTGAGTATCACCTGGTGCAAATCCCCTATGACAAAATCAAAGAATCTGCTCCAGGGAGAGAGCCAGAATCCTCCCTCAGATGCAGACGCACACCTTTGCCCCTCCAAACCCCACAGCGAGGGGCATGACCCCAGAGGAAAGAAGGAATTCACGTCAGGACTTTCAGCACACACCATGGGATATCTTTGGCAGGACGGCTGTTGCCTAGACCCTGGACCCTGAAAACTAGCAGGCTTCAAATTGCCCCCAGGGGCTTCCCCATCTCCCACTCTCCCGAGTTCCCTTGGGACATGCAATAAGCCCACCATCTTTGCTTCCTCCCTGTTCCCTCCCTCACAGGCACATCTCAGCAGAGGGTGACACACGTACACTCACCCCTGCACTTTCTTTGCTTACCTGAACTGCCAGGGAGGCTGGAAGTGCCTGGAGGCATGCCATGCTCACACCCTGTCTCTCCTAGGATGCCTGTCGTTTTGCACGGATAGCCTACCTTAGCTTATCTTGCATTTTGTGTCATATCATGTCAGTGTGTGCCACCCTCATGGAGACAGCATACTGGCTTTTGGGCTGATCCTGGGCAGCACAGGCCCAGGACCTTTCCAGTTCTCCTTACGTGTGTGGAACAGGTCTCCAGTGCAGCAGGCAATCTGTGGCTCTTTCTCCTTCAGGTCTCTGCCCTTTTCTGCAGGACCTTAGCCTCCTCACCATCCCAGTCCTGCCATAGCCACATCCACCATTTCCAAAGGCTGGCCCATGTGACCGTGGACTGAGGGCTCTACAGCCAGTGGTTTCAAAGCCCTACCCCACCTGATTTTCC
>NW_011491501.1:9460-11512 GCF_000754665.1 Bison bison bison | reverse complement strand
CCCTTGTGGCTCCCTGTTCACCTCCTCCACGAGCTCTTCCCTGTTCACCTCCTCCACGAGCTCTTCCATATTTTCCCAAGGTAGCCTGAAGCCACTTCCAGCACAGCATGTGTGCTGCTTGTGAGCCACCAAGTGGTGCATGTGGAAATTCACAGGAGATCCCAAAGTCAGCACACAGGTGCACTGGGATCCCAGAGAGGATGCCCTTTCAATGATAGACATTCCCAGGTTAAGGGGCGGGAATGAAGGGCCCAGGCAATGTCAAACTCAGTGAGCAACAGAAGGCCGGAGGATGGGAGGACCCACAGCAGGATGATTCTGAAAAAGATACTTAATTCACCCTCCCTCCAGTAGTACCACCTAGGAGTCTCATGCTGCAACCACCGCTGATTTGAGGGAGACTTGTTTCACTCACGGACACACTGAATGCCCAGGCCCCAGTCTCAGCAGGCCACCTGCTACATGCATGGCCCAAATCCATGCTCCTCAGCCAGCTTGCATGAGCCTGAGCATCCCCATTTGCGAAAGGACAGTGTCACGGCTCCAACACGGCTGTCCCTTCACGGCCCACCACCAGACCCTTTAGCACATGTGTTTCTGTCAGTTACCACTCATGGAAGAATCTTCCCTCCGGGGGTAGTACTTCAGGGGATCGTCCCACTCGTCTTAGCTGATGATCTGGTGGCAACACGAGGAATATCAGCTCTGGGCTGACCAGGACCCGAACCTTCCCATGAGCAGCCAAGAACTCCAACATCAATCATCAACTGTATGCAGGACAAAAACTAGTCCACCTCAACAATCCTGTTTGATCTGGGCAGCTGTGGCCTGAAAACTAGTTGAGAAAGTTAAGGCTCCTGGTGACCAGCCTGCAGCTGGGTCCTCTCTGTTCAAAGTCCCAGAACCAATGGGCTGGTGTGGAATGATGTGCCCTTTACCCTGAAGAAAGACAGGGGAGACGGGTGCGGATCCTGCAGGTGGATCATGCACACCTTTGGACACCCACACTCATCACCCCAGGAGCCACGTTTTACCAGTGATGTCAAGGTAATACTCCTTAATGATCACTGTGTTCAAGAAGTAGGGTTGGTCCTGAAAGGAAAAGATCAGCTTGCTGTGGGACGAGGGATGTCTCGCACCTGTACATGCTAGGACAGGGAGAAGAGAAAGGTGCAAGCTTCTAGGGACCTCATCTTGCCTCCCACTAACAGCTTCCGTGAAGCCTCTCCAAACTCTCACAGTGTAGGAACATGGATAACATGATCCTCCTACTCCCCACCAAGTCCCATACCCACCTGTCTTCAGTCTTCCTCACTGACCTTCAAGTCGATCATGTAGCTGAGAAAGTCTTTATCTTGGTTGCTGATCATGACAGAAACTTGAGGGTGGTTCCTAATCTGCTTTTGGTCAAGGAGCCATATCGACCACATGCTAAGCCAAGAAGAGCCAGGGACATCAGCCCTAGTCTGGGATGGAAGAAGGACACTGGAACAGGCATCATCAAGGATGCTAGGCACTTCTGCTTGCCCAGCCACCACAGATGCCCTCAGGCCCTGCCATGCAATCAGAGACGCTCATGGCTCTGGGTTCTTTGTGGTGTTCTGTATCTGAGGTGGTCTGCATTCCCCAAGAAGGGGCTGTTTCTGATGCCTACTCTTCTCCAGACCTGTGTATGCTAAATAGTTGCATGTCATTGCTTACATGGTCAGACTTGCAGTCGTTGTAACAAATTATGTCCAAAGGCAAAGGAGTTGGTGTGTGTTTGTGTATGTGTACGTGTGTCTGTGTGTGTGTGTGACTTCCATGTCTCAGTTATTTTCAGGATCCTCCACATTTACAATAACTGTCTGCCAAAGCTGCTCTGGTGTACTGTCTCTGGTCATTCCTGACTTAGAGGGCTCGGAGCTGTTCCTCCTCAGATGCAGGCCTGAAGTAGACACACAAATTCATGGCGGCGACACTCACAGGTGTGGTCCTGCCTGGACTCTACTCAGCTGTGCCTTTGGAGCCTGCCAATTGCCCAGTACCACACTTCCTTCAGGGTCCACCAGC
>NW_011491501.1:2926-6287 GCF_000754665.1 Bison bison bison | reverse complement strand
CATCAATTTTTGTAAACCCCGTATTTTCTTTGTCCTGGGTTTTTTTTTTTTTTTTTTCACTTTCTCATCGATCATGTGAGGTTGCACTTCCAGCTCTGTGACTTAGCCTCAAAGGTTACATAATTTTGGCATTTGCTTCTGACAAGGACCGATCTGCAGAGCATTGGGCAGGGTTGGAAATGCTCACCCTGGACAGCTGAATGATATGTGCCTGCGTTCTGCATTCTCCCATCACCTTGGACAGCTTCACAGTACCAGTCACGCTGGCTTGATCCATTGCCTGTGCATTCTTTCAGGAGACCAGAAAACAAGGACGTCTGGGGTCAGCTAACTTGGAGAACTGCTTTCTCAGTGTGCACCTATCTAGGTCATTCCTGGTCAATGTCGTGTCCTGATTGCTAACCTACCACCCCCAGCATTCTGAATGAGGCCCCCTGTTCTTTCTATCTGTGTAGCTTTCTGTGTTCACCTGTCTACCTGTGCCTCCAAGAGCTATCTCCCTTTACCAGGAAAAGGCCAAGGAGATACCTGAGTCTCCAAGGGCCCCCAGGGTCTGTGAGAGGCCTGGGTGTGATCCAATATTGTGAAGAAGGCGTACATAGATAGATGGTCTCTTCTGATACAAGGCATGAAACCCGAGACCATAATGGTAAGGTGGCATTCCTACAGGTGGTCCCTTCTGTTTATTCCTACCCAGACCCATGGAGTCCCCAAACAGATGATGATCTGGGAAACCTGCCCTTTCTGGGCCCACAGCTCATGCCTCCCTTGGGCAGAAAGCAGCTTTTCTATCTCAAAAACCCCAAGAGGGCTTGATTCCACCCAGGCCTCATTGATTTGCTAAATCAAATACTCTCTTTCAGTTGGTTTCATTAAGCCCAGGTAGGACTCTCTACAGCCAGGCATCCCTGCTTACGTATACAGCCCACGTGCCAAGGAAGCCAGTCCTTGGTTGGGTACACGGACATCCAAGACGGTCACCTGGAATGCAGCTTCCCTCTGAGTGTCACCTGTTGCAGATTGCCTACAACAAAATCAGAGATTGTGATCCAGAGAGACTGCCAAAATCCTCCCCCAGGTGCAGACACTCATCTTTGCCCCTCAGGCCCCCAAAGCCAGGGGAAAGACCCAGAAGAAAGAGGGAATTTATGTCAGGGCTTTCAGCACGAGCCATGGGGTATCTTTGGCAGGACTGCTATTGCCTTTCCCCTGGACCCTGAAAACCAGCAGGCCCCGAACTGCCCCCAGGGGCTTCCCTGTCTCCCACTCTCTCAAAGTCCCATGGGACATGCAATAAGCCCACCATCCTTGCTTCCTCCCTTTTCCCTCCCTCATAGGCACACCCCAGCAGAGGAGCACACACGTACACCATCACCTGCACTTTCTTCGCCTTTCTGCACTGCCAGGGAGGCTAGAAGTGACTGAAGGCATGCCACGCTCTCGCCTTTTCTCTCCTAGGATGCCTGTGGTTTTGCACGGACAGTCTACCTTAGCATGTCTCGCATTTTGTGTCACATCGTGCCAGTGTGTGCCACCCTCATGTAGAGAGGGTGCTGGATGATGGGCTGATCCTGGGAAGCATTGGCCCAGGACCTTCCTTGGTCTCCTTCTCATATGTGTGGAACAAGTCTCCAGTACAGCAATCTGTGCCTCTTCGTCCTTTGGGTCTCTGTCCTTCTCAGCAAGACCTTAGCCTCCTCAACCATCCCAGGTCCTCTGTATCCACATCCACCATTTCCACAGGACGGCCCATGTCCCTACAAACTGTGTGCTCCACAGGTGGGGTTTTAAAGCCCCACCCCACCTGATATGCCCTGGGTGAATCCACAGACCATGCACCCGCTCTTCCATGCACCCGCTCTTCCTGGTCCAAACACATACAAGAACACGGAGAAATAGTGAGCGTATTTTTGCATTTTGTCTCATAGCAGATTTCTGGAGCCAAGGTCCTGAGTTATCTCTGGCCATCCTTTCCTCATTCCCATCCTGGACAGGGTCACTGCGGAGATAGGGCGATCAATCACCCTCAGACTGGGGACGCCTTGTGCCTCCTCTTCTGATTGCTTGGCATTCCCTCTCCTGTCGCGTTTATCTCTGTTTTTTCCCTGGGCTGGAGACACACACACACAAACACAGGTGACACAAGCACACATGTGTATACACACACAGGCTCGATATGGGGACACAAACACAAATAGGGAACACAGGTGTTTCAGGAGCTGAAGATGCCCATGTCCAGCAATGTCGGAGATGACATCAGTAGGCACCATGTCCTGCACTTGGAACTCTCTGTCCACCTCCTCCCTGAGCACTTCCCTATTCTCCAAAGGCAGCCTGAAGCCTCTTCCAGTGCAGCAAGTGTGGTCATGGTGAGACACTGATTGGTGGATGTGCAAAATCACAGAAGATCCCAAAGTCAGCACACAGGTGCACTGGGACCCTGGAGAGGACGCCCTTTCAATGATAGGCCTTCCCAGGGTAAGGTGCAGGAATGTAGGGCCCAGGCAATCTTAAACTCGGTGAGCAACAGGAGCCTGGGGGATGGCAGGACCCACGGAAGAATGATTCTGACAAATATACTTAATTCACCCTGCCTCTAGTAGTATCACCTAGGCCTCTTTCACTGCAACCACAGTTAAATTGAGGGAGATGATTCACTCACGGACACACCGAGTCCCCAAGCCCCCAGTCTCAGCAGGTCATCTGCTACATGCAGGACCCAGAATCTGGCTCCACAGACAGCTTGCATGTGCCTGAGTCATGCCCATTTGGGAAAGGACAGTGTCCTGGCCACTACATGGCAGTCACTACAGGGCCCACCTCCAGACCCCTTCACCACATGTGTTTCTGTCAGTTCCCACTCATGGCAGAACCTTTCTTCCTAGGGTAATACTTCATAGGATCGTCCCACACATCTTTGTCAATGATCTGCTGGAGGCACAAGCAAGATCAGCCCAGGGCTCACCAGGCCCCCAACCCACCCATGAGCATCCAAGAACTCCAACATCAATCGTCACCTGTATGCAAGCCCAAAGCAACCGCACCTCAGCAATCCTGTTCGATTCTGGGCAGTAGTGGCCTGACAACCAGCTGAGAAATTTAAAGCTCCTGATGTCCAGCCTGTGGCTTGTGCTCCTCATTCAAAGTCCCAGAAACAGTGGACTGGAGTGGAATAACGTGCCCTATAACCTCCAGAAAGACAGGGAACACAGGGGTGTATTCTGCAGGTGGATCATCCACCTCCTTACACACCTACACTCACCACCCTAGAGCCACGTTTTACCAATGATGTCTCCTTAATGATCATCGTGTTCCAGAAGTAGGAGTTGTCCCAAAAGGAAAAGATCAGCTTGCAGCAGGA
>NW_011491501.1:0-2382 GCF_000754665.1 Bison bison bison | reverse complement strand
GTGCTGGGTAGTGTCATGTCACTGCTTACCTGGTCAGGATTTGCAGTCCCTGTTGCACACTGTGTCTTCAAGAAAGGGGGTAGTGTGCCTGTGTGTGTGTGTGTGTGTGTGTGTGTGTGTGTGTGTCTTCAACAAGAAAGCCCTGGGTCTTTGACCTGCTTCCTGTCTTCACAACGGATGGTAGGCATGTGTCTGAATTTGTCTGCCACTCAGAGCAGATGAGAACAGCAGCCCCTTCCAGTTCTACCTTGCTTGTGGACCACCTCGTGCCTTTTCACTGCACTAGTGATTGCAAATACAGGGGTTCGGACTGATGGGCATGGGTCTTGGGACTCCCGCTCTCTCAGATATTTCCCAGGATCATCCACATTTACTACAATAACTGTCTGCTGAGGCTGCTCTGGTGTACTGTCTCTGGTCATTTCTGGCCACGGGTGCTGCTCCTCCTCAGATGCAGGCCTGAGGGACACACCCAAAGTCATGGCTGCAACAGTTACAGGTGTGGCCCTGCCAGACCCTTCTCAGTTGTGCCTTTAGAGCCTACCTCCCCTGGACCACACTTCATTCAAGGGTCACCCACAACTTCCCTCTTCCCTTGCCCTGTGGCCACATCTGTTTTAGCAGGACATTTAGCACAACCATCTTGAAGGTGTTTTTGCCATTCTAAATTTGGCTATAAAGCTCACAAATTTTAACAGCACAGTAACACAGTTTTTCTAATGTGCACTGTTAGAGTTTGGTGAGCTCTTGGTGAGTTTCTTGGTTTCAGTTAGAAAGCCCTGCATTACACTTAGGGCCGTAGAATCTTCTGAAACTGAAGGAAAGACTACAAATATTCCAGACTAATTTGATTATGATACATTTTTCTAAAGACAAACAGTTTCTGCTTCCCTGTTGCCCACAAAATTACCCCTAACTCCTGAAGATCTTCATGATTCTATTGTGGGAATCTGGTAGAATTGAGATTCCTCAGTGCTTAATAATTTCATCAGTAAGCTTTTCTGAGGTGAAAAACACATTGGAATTAGTTTTTAAATTAGTCCTAGACACAGCAAACAGGGGAAAAGGAAATAAAAGGAATACAGAGTGGACACAAACAAACTATTACTGTTAGAAGATGGCATGACCCTCCACACAGCGAACACTAAGGATGCCAGCAGAAAATTACTCAAGCTAATCAATGAATAGAGTTAGCTGCACAATACAAAATTTATACTCAGGAACGGCTTTCATTCTGATACATCAGCAATGAAAAATGAGAAAGAGAACTTTAGGAAAGTATCTCATTCACCATCCAATGAAGAGATTCAAATATTTAGGAATATATTCCTCCAAAGAAAGCAAGGACCTGGTACATAAAACTCTAAAACCATGTTGAAAGAAATCAAAGATGGCAGAAATAGATGAAGAAGTATACCATGTTCTTGGATCAGAAGAATCAATATCGTGACCATGAGTATACAACTCAATGCAATCTATGGGTACATTCATTCATCATTGATATTCTTGGATTCAACTGTGGAATCCCTATAAAAACACCAACGGTGTTTTTCACTGAACTAGAACAAATAATTTCACAATTTGTGTGGAAACACAAAAGACCTCCAATGAGCAAATAACTCTTGAGAAATAATGGAAATGGAGGAATCAGACTTCCTGACTTCAGATTATACTACAAAGCTACAGTCATCAAAATAGTAAGATACTGGGCCAAAGACAGAAATACAGATCAACGGAACAAAATAGGAATTCCAGAGATGAAGCCACACACCCACAGTCACCTTGTCTTTGACAGAGGGGCCATAAATATGTAATGGGCAAAAGACAACCTTTTGAACAAGCAGTTCTGGGAAAACAGGTCAACCACATTAAAACAATGAAATGTTTTTTAATGGCACATACAAAAAATAAATGCAAAATGGATTAAAGACCTAAGTGGAAGACCAGAAACTATAAAGTTCTTAGAGAAAAACATGGGCAGAACACTCTCTGACAGAAATCACAGCAAGATCTTCTCCTCTATGTCCCACCTCCCAGAGTAATGGAAATAAAAACAGGAGGAAACAAAGGCGACCGATTGAAACTTCTAAGCTTCTGTAAAATGAAGGAAACTATAAGCAAGGTGAAAAGACAGCCTTCAGAACTGGAGCATATTAAAACAAATCAAACAACTGCCCAAGAGTTAATCTCCCACATAAACAAGCAGCTCATGCAACTCAATACCAGAAAAGCAAACAACTCGATCAAAAAGTGGGCAGAAGAACTAAATAGACATTTCTCCAGAGAAGACATTACTTTGCCAACAAAGGCTCATCTAGTCAAGGCTATGATTTTTCCTGTGGTCATGTATGGATGTGAGAGTTGGACTGTGAAGAAGCCTGA
>NW_011491500.1:4960-5831 GCF_000754665.1 Bison bison bison | reverse complement strand
TCTATGAACAAAGCTAGTGGAGGTGATGGAATTCCAGTTGAGCTATTTCAAATCCTGAAAGATGATGTTCTGAAAGTGCTGCACCTAATATGCCAGCAAATTTGGAAAACTCAGCAGTAACCACAGTACTGGAAAACATCAGTTTTCATTCCAATCCCAAACAAATGCAATGCCAAGGAATGCTCAAAGTACCACACAATTTTACTCATCTCACACGTTAGTAAAGTAATGCTCAAAATTCCCCAAGTGAGGCTTCAAAAATACATGAACCATGAACTTCCAGATGTTCAAGCTGGTTTTAGAAAAGGCAGAGGAACCAGAGATCAAATTGCCAACATCCGCTGGATCATGGAAAAAGCAAGAGAGTTCCAGAAAAAAACATATATTTCTGCTTTATTGACTATGCCAAAGCCCTTGACTGTGTGCAACAAACTCTGGAAAATTCTTCAAGAGATGGGAATACCAAACCACCTGACCCGCCTCTTGATAAATATATATGCAGATCAGGAAGCAACAGTTAGTACTGGACATATAACAACAGACTAGTTCCAAATAAGAAAAGGAATAAGTCAACACTGTATATTGGCACTGTGCTTATTTAACTTACATGCAGAGTACATCATGAGAAATTGTGGGCTGGATGAAGCACAAGCTGGAATCGAGATTTCTGGAAGAGATATCAATAGCCTCAGATATGCAGATGACACCACCCTTATGGTAGAAAGTGAAGAAGAGCTAAAGAGCCTCTTGATGAAAGTGAAAGAGGAGAGTGAAAAAGTTGGCTCAAAGCTCAACATTCAGAAAACTAAAATCATGGCATCTGGTCCCATCACTTCATGGCAAATAAATGGGGAAACAGTGGAAACAGTGG
>NW_011491500.1:769-1238 GCF_000754665.1 Bison bison bison | reverse complement strand
CTCACATCCATACACGACCACTGGAAAAACCATAGCCTTGACTAGACAGACCTTTGGGGGCAATGTAATGTCTCTTCTTTTAAATGTGCTGTCTAGGTTGGTCATAACTTTCCTTCCAAGGAGTAAGCATCTTTTAATTTCATGGCTGCAGTCACCATCTGCAGTGATTTTGGAGCGCAGAAAAATAAAGTCTGACACTGTTTCTCCATCTATTTCCATGAAGTGATGGGACCAGATGCCGTGATCTTAGTTTTCTGAATGTTGAGCTTTAAGTAAACTTTTTCACTCTCCTCCTTCACTTTAATCAAGAGGCTTTTTTGTTCCCCTTCACTTTCTGCTATAAGGGTGGTGTCATCTGCATATCTGAGGTTATTGATATTTCTCCCGGCAGTCTTGATTCCAGTTTGTTCTTCTTCCAGCCCAGCATTTCTCATAATGTACTCTGCATATAAGTTAAATAAGCAGGGTG
>NW_011491500.1:0-669 GCF_000754665.1 Bison bison bison | reverse complement strand
TACCATCCCCTCTGGGTCATCCTAGTGCACCAGCCCCAAGCATCCAGTATCGTGCATCGAACCTGGACTGGCGATTCGTTTCATATATGATATTATACATATTTCAATGTCATTCTCCCAAATCATCCCACCCTCGTGTTTTTCTCTTTAGATATAAAATTGTTAGGGCTTCCCAGGTGGCGCTAGTAGTAAAGAACCGGCCTGCCAATGCAGGAGGCATAAGAGATGTGGGTTTGATCCTTAAGTTGGGAAGACACCCTGGACTAGGGCATGGCAACCCATGCCAGTATACTTGCCTGAACAATCCCATAGATAGTGGAGCCTGGCAGGCTACAGTCCATGGGTTGCAAAGAGTGGACAGTAGGTCAGTCAGTTCAGTCACTCAGTCATGTCTGACTCTTTGTGACCCCATGAATCACAGCACTCCGGGCCTCCCAGTCCATCACCAGCTCCTGGAGTCTACCTGAACCCATGTCCATTGAATTTGTGATGCCATCCAGCCATCTCATTCTCTGTCCCCTTCTCCTCCTGCCTCCAATCCTTCCCGGCATTAGGGTCTTTTCCAATGAGTCAACTTTTCGCATGAGATGGCCAAAATATTGAAGGTTCAGCTTCAACATTAGTCCTTCCAATGAACACCCAAGACTGATCTCCTTTAGGATGGACTGG
>NW_011491499.1:4630-5461 GCF_000754665.1 Bison bison bison | reverse complement strand
TAAAAGTCTTTGGCTGAGACTTGAATCTCAGAACTCTAGATTCTGGGTGACAGGGGAAAAACAAATCTTGTTTTTGAAGCCTTGAGGAATATGGAATCCTGGCTCACTAAAGATTAAAACCAACACAGGTCACATTACTTAACATTTAGTTCACTAGTTGGGTCTACTCACTAGCATTTATAAGACTGAAGAGAAATGTTATATTCTGTTTGTAGAGACTACATTTGCAGAATGCCCCGGATTAGTCCACATAGGCCTAAAGAAGAGAAATGCACTGCTTTCATTCTAAAAAAATGAAAAGAATCAAAGGAAAAACCAAAACATAAACAATATAAAATGTAGCTGTTTAAAGAAATCTCTCTGAGGAAATAAACCTTTTAATAGTTTAGCTCATTTAGGCTTTTAAATTATTCATTACAAATCCTTAGAATTTCAATCTAGTTTAACACTATTATATTTGTAGCATTTCCTTCTGTTGATTAATTACTCAAATATTCTTCTTATTGAAAAATTTAGGAGTTCTTGTGCTGACTTTCTTCGTGAACAAATGTCATGTGAATACAGTCACCAGAAAGGACCAATTTATTATAGCCTATGGAGGTCTGAGGGGAGCAATCTGTTTCTCCCTTGTTTTTCTGCTCCCAGAGTTTTCCAGAAAGAAGCTCTTCATTGCAGCAACCACAGTTGTTATCCTCTTTACTGTTATTGTTCAGGTAAACAAAATAAAATAGTACAATTTGAAATCTTCCACTTACATGGATATGAATGGTCCAGCATTCTCTTTCTAGGTCTTGAACTGCATTATATTTAGGAGAGACAATTATAGCATGT
>NW_011491499.1:0-1922 GCF_000754665.1 Bison bison bison | reverse complement strand
TTTTTTTTTTTTTTTTTTTTCATTCTGAATTCCCCTAAGAGCATAACTTTGAGGATGGCTGCAATGGCTGATGGCAGGAAACATTAAGTGTTTATGGGAATGGCAGGTGGGATTTATTTTTTATCCACATAGCCAATATATCTACAAAGGATAAATCTGATCCTTATCTGTTTTTCTTCTATCTTAGTAAATGACACTGACATCTACCCATTTACAAAGACATTCTACAGAAATGTAGACTACATATTTTATAATTTCCTTTTACTTATCCCTCACATCAAGCCCTGTGGTTTTTAATTCCAAAATATATCTTCAATATATGTACTTGATTTTAAAAACTATTTCTAGATATACAAAGTTGTATTAATAATATATTTTGATTCACGACGCCAACACCAATTTGAATCATTGACCCAATGAAAAAAAGAGAAAGTGTTAGTTGCTCAGTCATACCTGACTCTTTGTGACCCCATGGACTGTAGCCTGCCAGACGCCTATGTCCATGGAATTCTTCAGGCAAGAATACTGGAGTGGGTTGCCATTTCCTTCTCCAGGGGAACTTCCAAACCCAGGGATTGAACCAGGGTCTCCTGCATTATAGGCAGGTTCTTTATGGTCTGAGCCACCTGGGAAGCCTGTTGAAAGAAAGTGAAAGTGTTAGTCACTCAGTTGTGTCCAACTCTTGACATTCATTTATTCATTCATTCACTCGATACTTCTAACAGCTGTGAGCCCAGCACTAAACCTGAGAAAGTTAATAATAATCTATGCAATGCACTATCCTATTTTCTTTCATATCTCTCTCTCTGTCTTTACAGGTGACTGATATCCTGAATAAATCATTTATTATTCTCTTGTCTTTTAAAAAATGCTTTTTGAAATCACATATTATACACATAGACACACACATAAATAATATATTGATCAGTTTAAATTATTTTTTAACTTTATAAAAAGTATCTATTGTGGGTGTGTATATATATGTTTTGCATGTTCAGTTCAGTTTAGCTCAGTCATGTCCGACTATTTGCAACCCCACGGACTGTGGCACGCCAGGCTTCCTGTCCATCACCAACTCCCAGAGCCTACTGAAATTCATATCCATCATGTTGGTGATGCCATCCAACCATCTCATCCTCTCTCCATCTCATCCAACCATGTTTTGCATATAGCCTTCTGGAATTTTTTGGTCTACTAACATTTTGTTACTAATATTTATTTATATAGTTGTGAGTAGCTGTAGCTCATTAATTTTCAGTGGTCTACAATACTACATTTTATGATTATATACCAATTTATTTATTAATTGTCCTTTCAGTTGTAAAGCTTTTCTTTTTTAATTTTAAAAATGGTATTTTCATGAGTATTTTCATATCTGTCTTTTTGTGGAATCTCTGTGCTATTCTCTATTACCATTGCCATCATCTTAGTCCAAGTTGCCATCACATTTCCTGAACTGCCTTAAAATTTTCCATTTTCCTTTCCTATTTCAATCTATTATTACCACAGAATCAAGAGCAATATTTTTAAAACACAAATTGTATTACATACCTTCCAAAATTCTTTTATTGGTTCTTTTTTAACTTTTAATAAATTCCAAAACACTTAGCATGACTATGAGCTTTCCATTACAAATATGGCTTATGTCTACCTTTTTTTTTTTAAATTTTATTTTATTTTTAAACTTTACATAATTGTATTAGTTTTGCAAATATCAAAATGAATCCATCACAGGTATACATGTGCTCCCTATCCCGAACCCCCCTCCCTCCTCCCTCCCCACACCATCCCTCTGGGTCGTCCCAGTGCACTAGTCCCAAGCATCCAGTATAGTGCATTGAACCTGGACTGGCATCTCGTTTCATACATGATATTTTACATGTTTCAATGCCATTCTCCCAAATCTTCCCACCCTTTCCCTC
>NW_011491498.1:6598-6933 GCF_000754665.1 Bison bison bison | reverse complement strand
GGAATTAAAAAAAAAAAATCTATTTCTGTTTCATTGACCACACTAAAACCTTGAACTGTGTGGGTCACAACAAACTGTGGAAAATTCTTAAAGAGGTGAAATTACCAGATCATCTTATGTGCCTTCTGAAAAGCCTGTATGTAAGTCAAGAAGCAACAGTTAGAACCTGACATGGAACAACAGACTGGTTCAAAATTGGGAAATGAGTATATCAAGGCAGTACACATCAGCCTGCTTATTTAACCTCAGTGCAGAGTTGTTGTTGTTCACTCAGTCATGTTGACTGAGTCATGTTGTTCACTCAGTCATGTTGGACACTCAGTCATGTCCAACTC
>NW_011491498.1:6001-6498 GCF_000754665.1 Bison bison bison | reverse complement strand
GCAGAAGAGACTAAGAAGTGTCGAGAATACACAGAACTGTACAAAAAGGTCCTGAAGACCTGGATAATCACGATGGTGTGATCACTCACCCAGAGCCAGATATCCTGGAGCTGAAAGTTAAGTCGGCCTTAGGAAGCACTACTATGAATAAAGCTAAGGGAAGTGATGGAATTCCAGCTGAGCTATTTTAAATCCTAAAAGATGATGCTGGTAAAGTGCTTCACTCAATATCCCAGCAAATTCTGAAAAATCAGCAGTGGCCACAGCACTGGAAATAGTCAGGTTTTTTATTCCAACCTCAAAGAAAGGCATTGTCAAAGAATTTTCAAACTACTGTACAATTGCACTCATTTCACACACTAGCCAAATTATAGTCAAATTCCTTCAAGCTAGGCTTGAGCAGTTCTTCCAGTTGTATAAGCCAGATACAGAAAAGGCAGAGGAACCAGAGGTCAAACTGCCACCATCCGATGGATCATAGAAAACTCAAAGGAATT
>NW_011491498.1:1638-2710 GCF_000754665.1 Bison bison bison | reverse complement strand
TTTTCTTGGGCCCCAAAATCACTGTGGATGGTAACTGCAGCCACAAAATTAAAAGATGTTTGCCACTTGAGTGTAAAGCTACAACAAACCTAGACAGCATATTAAAAAACAGAGACATCATTTTTTTGACAAAGGCCCATATAGTTAAAGCTTTGGTTTTTCCAGTAGTTATGTAAAGATATAAGAGTTGGACTATAAAGAATGCTTAGTGCTGAAAGAATTGATGCTTTCTAATTGTGATGTTGGAGAAGACTGTTGAGAATCTCTTGGACAGCAAGATCAAGCCAGTCAGTTCTAAATGAAATCAACCTTGAATATTCATTGGAGGGTCTCATGCTGAAGTTGAACTCCAATACATTGGCCCCCTGATGGGAAGAGCCAACACATTGAAAAAGACCCTGATGCTGGGAGAGATTGAAGGCAAGAGGAGAAGGGGGTGACAGAGGATGAGATGGTTGTATGGTATCGTTAACTCAGTGGACATGAGTTCAAGCAAACTCCAGGAGTTAGTGAAGGACAGGGAAGCCTGGCATGCTGCAGTTCATGGGATTGCAAAAATCGGACACAACTTAGTAACTGAACAGCAAAATTGCACCAAAAAGTATAAAATACCTAGGAATAAACTTAGCCAAAGTAGTGGAAGATTTATACTCTGAAAAATAACAAAACCATGATGAAGGAACTTGAAATTATAAAACAAATCAAAAAATATAAATTAAAAGATGTTCTAAGATTGGAAGAATTAAAGTTATTAAAGTGTCCAGAGAGATGGAAAAAGACAGCAGAGGAACAAGACAGGGAAATTACCTACCTCTTCACAAATAAATAAAAAATTCATCAGAATATGGAACAGGTCCTACAGAACACCTTCTAAAGGATAGCAGAAGACCCCAAACCTCCGAAAAGGTAAGCCCATCTCCTTAGAATGAAGTAGGACAAAAGATAAAGACATAAAAAGAGATAAAGGATTTCAATGTGGGGGCCTGTGCCCTGAGAGAGGGAGGGAGAGAGTCCTGAAGGAGGAAAAGTTTCCAGGCACTAGAAACTCCTCGCAGTCAGAGCCAAGGGACCT
>NW_011491498.1:0-1538 GCF_000754665.1 Bison bison bison | reverse complement strand
ACAGAAATTACTGCTGAACAGCACTTCTCAGCTGATAAGCAGCTCACAAGCCTCAGCCCAGATCAGAGGGTGGTGGCAGGGAGCCAAGAGGAGCAGCTAGCAAGCCTTGGCCTACCTCACATGGTGGGGGTGGGGGTACTGAGACTCTGGCAAAGATCCCAAAGAGATTTCAAAGATCGCATGGAGAGTTTGAGGGCTGGCAGCCATGAGGATATGCTGAGAGGGCTACTTTGAAATATCTGTGGAATTAGACATGACTGCCACTGCCAAAGCTGGGCCAGTGTTTGAGGCAGTGAACAAAACAGCACTGATGTGGTCCCAACCCAAGAGGTGGCAGCTACCACCAGGCTGTGAGCTGGTACAGGTTACTTCCCACACCTTGCTGGAAGTCTAAACAGCTTGACTCTTTCTAGGGACCCACGAACTAGGGCCTTTTCCTCTGGGAGAACTCAAGACCTGCCTCAGACTCTAAAAGTGTCTGTGGTCCCAGACACTACCTGGTACATCCCAATTGTAGCTGTCATATCCTCCCCTCTTCTCAGCACAACAGAGCAAGTGAGTCCTAATGAGCCTCAGCCTTTGCCCCCTCGTATCCAGGTGGGGAACAGACTGTGGACTTTAGGGGCAAATGTCAACATTAGGAGAAACTACAGGCTGGAATAAGGCCAGATATGAGACTGAACTGACCCCACACTGCCCACAACAGGTCCATAGACCTTCTTAGAAACATTAGAGGACTTTGGTGTAAGTGTCACTGGGTGTTTTGGGCTGTTTATTGTTACCTTCACAAAGAGTCTTGGGGACTTGTTTTCTAGGCTGTGTGGCTTGTGAGCCACAGTAGGGGTCAAGCCTGAACCCCTGAGGTAGGAGGCCAAAGCCCAAGACTTTGATCCACCAGAGAATTGCTGATCCCAGGGAACTTTAAGGAGCAAGAGCCTTCCCAAACACCTCCATCTCAACACCAAAACCAAGCCCACCCAAAAGCCAGCAAGCTCCAATGCCGAGATGCCCCGTCACAATTCTTCAACAAAACAGAAACACAACACTGCTCATTAGCAGACAGCTTGCCCAAAGCCATACCAAACCCAGAGACACCTCAAAACTTACTACTGGACACGACACTGCCCTTCAGAGAGACTAGATTCAGTTCAGTTGACCAAAACACAGGCACAAGTCCCCCCAACGATGAAACTTTCACAAGGCATGGGTCCAACCCCACTCACGGGAGGCAGATTCCACAATTAAGAAGAACTACAACCCTCCAGTCTTCAGAAAGGAGATCCAAAATACAGAAAATGAAACAAAATGAAAAGGCAGAGAAATATCCAGCAGATGAAGGAACAAGGTAAAAACCCACCGGATCAAGCAAGCAACAAGGAAAAAGGAGTCTACCTGAAAAATAATTCATAATAATGATAGTAAAGATGATCCAAAACCTAGAAAACAAAATGGAGACATAGATAAATAGATTGGAGGCATAGATCAAGAAGATGCAAGAAATATTTGACAAAGAAGTAGAAGAATTAAAGAATGAACAA
>NW_011491497.1:4712-5213 GCF_000754665.1 Bison bison bison | reverse complement strand
GTTCAAAAGCATCAATTCTTCGGCACTCAGCTTTCTTTATAGTCCAACTCTCACATCCATACATGACTACTGGAAAAACCATAGCCTTGACTAGATGGATGGATCTTTGTCGGCAAAGTAATGTCGCTGTTTTTTAATATGCTGTCTAGGTTGGTCATAGCTTTTCTGCCAAGGAGTAAGCGTCTTTTAACTTCATGGCTCCAGTCAGCATCTACAAGGATTTTGGAGCCCCCCAAAATAAAGTCTGTCACTGTTTCCAATGTTTCCCCATCTATTTGCCATGAAGTGATGGGACCGGATGCCATGACCTTAGTTTTCTGAATGTTGAGTTTTAAGCCAACTTTTTCATTCTCCTCTTTCCCCCAAATGCCTAGCACAGTGCCTTAAACACAGAAAGGGTTCAGGAATTCCCTGGAGGTCCAGTGGTTAGGACTTGACACTTTCACTGCTGGGGCCCAGATTCAAACCCTGGTCAGAGAACTAAGATTCCACAAGCTGCAG
>NW_011491497.1:0-682 GCF_000754665.1 Bison bison bison | reverse complement strand
CCTGCCTACTCCAACTATTATCACCTCCACCCTGACTGCAAATGCCTCCTGCCTCCTCGCTTTCACCCCATTCAAGCCATTCTGAGCCCAGCAGCCAGAGTAATCATTAATGTGGTGATTTAGAAGCCACTTTCCTGCTGGAAGCCTTTCAATAGTTGCTGACTTCAAGTGGAAGAAGATCCAAACTCCCTACCTTGGCCTCCAAGATCTGGCTGCTGCTGCTGTGTCTCACCCAGACTTGTCCCCCTCTTCCTCTCTCCCCCTCTTTTCCTCCCCCCTCTCTCCCCACCTCTCTACCCCCCAACTCCCTCAACAGGATCCACTCACATAGGTTGCTGCCTATTCCTGGACCATAAGAGATGCTCCCTGGGCACCTTGCCTTGGTGGCTCCCTTACCCTGCTGCTCTTCTTTTACATTCCCCTCTTCAAAAAGGCCCTCCTTGATGATTTTATCTATGCCACAGCACCCAGTTTCTTTCCTTTCTCATGAGTATTTAATTTACCTGTTTGTTTTCCATCTTCCCCCATGGGAACTGAAACTTCATGGGGAAAAGGACTTTCTTTTATTCGCAGTTGTACCCTCAGCACCTAACAGCATACCTGGCATGTAGTAGTTCAGTTCAGTTCACTTCAGTTGCTCAGTCGTGTCCGACTCTGTGACCCCATGGACTGTAGCACGCCA
>NW_011491496.1:17700-18486 GCF_000754665.1 Bison bison bison | reverse complement strand
CACTAGTGTAACACACATATTCTAAATGAGGCCAAATTTTCTGTCTAACTTTCTCTACACAGAGATTCTTTAAATGAAAGTCTCCACTTGTGCTGTTTGATGAGGAATCATCTTTCTGATAGTTTAAGTGATTTCCTAGCTCTTTTAAAAACATCAGCAAAACAGTTTTCCCAAATAAAAGTAATTTCATACCTAGCAAATATTATAGCTATGTAAAAAGTAGATGAACAATTTTGAAAAGCCAATAATATAAGAAAATGCATTCAGTCCTAATTGTGAGTAGACCTGAATCTCGTCTTTTTTTTTTTTTTGGCAGGACCTTCATGAAATTTGTAAGGTCCTCCCTGGGTCAGATTTTAATTATCCTTTTTCGTTGCACTGTAGGTATGCCAAGGGGTGGTGGAGAGAAGCTTCTAGTTGATCTTTTTAAATAGTACCTGTTTAAATACCCTTACCTCCCCCACCTCACTCCCTGCCCCAGGTCCTCATCCACAGGGACCATTGGGCCAACAGAGAGTGAGGACTCTGGGATGGCCTGAACCTCAGGTGAGAGGGCCAGGTGGGGCACCAGTTGGGGTGGAAAATTCAAGAACAGGGAATATGGTGTAGTGGAAGTTAGTAGGAAGGGAAAAGGAGAGAAAATCTATTAACAAGTCAAAATGGGGAGCCAAGGAGTATTAGGTCACAAGCCAAATTACAGAAGATGGATCAGAGTTAGGAGTAACAGATAGAGGGAATGATGGAATATAGTTCAAGTCTAAGCCTGTCAAACCCTGCTTGGGCCAT
>NW_011491496.1:13687-15046 GCF_000754665.1 Bison bison bison | reverse complement strand
TCAACAGAGTTCATGGTGAACATACAAAGGATAGAAAAGTAATTATTATTGAGATTCAGGTAAGCGATTTCTTAGGCATTTTAGCTATCATGTTGTGGAATAATTGTAAACCCACCAGGAAGGAACTACAAAACACAACCTTTCCCCAGTGGCTACATCAAATTTTTTTCTTTTTTTTACATTCTTTAGTGTGTGCCAACCCTTTATTTAATCATTAAAAGGAATGTTATTTTAAGTATTGCTTCTTCAATAACAGTATTTGACTGAAATTGTACAGAATGGTGACTTTGCCCAGGGTGCAACTTTCATATGCCGGCGTGATTTGAGGCAATCAGAGCTGTTAGTAATGGAATACAGAGCTCTGTGGCAATTTTATTTAAAGTTTTGTTTAAGGTAATATTACATCTGACTAATGTAGCCAACTGTATCCAGCCAGTCCCATCAATGACAACATAAAATCGTTAAACACCATGTCACATTCATCAAGTGCTTCGGCTTTGGTATAATTTTATGAGCATGCCTTATTATATTATGTTATTACTATTGTTGAGAGATCAGTAACAGCAGCAAATATTCCAGGCACACTACAGAACCCAAGGTGGTGGGTGTCTTAGCTTTTTGACTAAATTCAAGACCTAGCTTCTAGGTCTTGGCAGGTGCTCTTACCTTGTCCAGGAATGTTCTTCAAGTCTTGGTTAAAAGGCCTTTTCGAGAGGTACCCCTCTTCCCTCTGGTATTCTTGATCACTGCACCCATTTGTTTCCTTCATAATATTTATCACAATGTAAAATGATAACTATTTTTTCTTGTTTATTCTCTCTCCTGCAAGACAAGGTACTAAAAGAGACTACAAAGACAGACGAAGGCAGAGATCAAGTCTATTTTTATTCACCCTTGCCCAAGTAAGTAGGGACTTTGAATATTTAGGGAGGGGACTCTAAACATTTTAATGAGTAAGCTAGGTAATGTGGAAACATTATATAGGGGCGGGGATCTCCTATGCTGAGGACTTCCAGAACAACCTCGTGGTCGTGTTCGATCCTGTGGAGACCTGTGGGACTGTACAGCAGACTAATCATGGGCATACTGGACATCTCCTCCTGATGATCCACAGGCATCTCCAGTCAACATTCCAACCTTTTGACTCATCTGCTTGCCCCTCAAATCTCTTTTTCCTACTCAGAGTCTTAGCTTGGGTAGTGGTACTGTCATGTATGACATCATCCAAGAAAAACACCTGGTGTTCACTCTTCCCCCTCTCTTCTCAACCCCAGCACCCAGTCCTGTCCTTTCCACTTCCACTGACATGACTTTGATTCAGGTCCCCACTATCACTTTTTTGAAAAATGAAGTGAAAAT
>NW_011491496.1:12684-13587 GCF_000754665.1 Bison bison bison | reverse complement strand
TTATACGGGCTACCACTACCATTGAATTGAAATAACTTCATATTAAGAAAGTTTTGAAAACTGTGCCTCAGGAACGCACTGGTGGTTTGCTCCCTCATTTGAATATTCCAGCTAAACTATTTCTGTGGTTTTGTGTTTATTTTTGTTTTTATCTATCTCTTTCCAATGATAAAGGACAGGGAAAACTCCAGGCTTGCTCCCGTGGGTGTGGTAGGTAATATGAACATAGATTGTAACTTGTTGGTGGACCAGTGCCCAATGCTGGGGTTTTATGATTTCTTGGCTGTGTGTTAGTGTGGATGGGTCAGGGCAACCTAAAGGGTCCTGCCCTCCTCTCAGGCCAGGGAGGACATGGTTCCTCCTGGTGGAAGGTGTGTTGGTTTTAAGAATCTAGTATCTTTTCTCCAGCTTACTTGAATTCCACATCTCTAGTCTTCGACACCGACCAGTGGTAAGCGGCCAGTGGTAGCTTCCCTGGTAGCTTAACTGGTAAAGAATCCACCTGCAATGCAGGAGACCCAGTTCTATTGCTGGGTTGGGAAGATCCCCTGGAGAAGGGATAGACTACCCACTCCAGTATTCTTGGACTTCCCTGGTAGCTCAGACAGTAAAGAATCTGCCTGCAATGCAGGAGACCTTGGTTCAATCCCTGGATTGGGAAGATGCCTTGGAGAAGGGAACAGCTACCCACACCAGTATTCTGGCCTAGAGAACTCCATGGACAGAGGAGCCTGGCAAGCTACAGTCCGTGGGGTCACAAAGAGTTGGATATGACTGAGTCACTTTCACTTTCTTTCAGTGGTAAGCGAGGTAGAATGGATAGCTTCTGAGAGCCAGATATTATAGTGGCATAGTAAAACACTGGTGACCGTCCACGGAAGTGGGTGACTGATATTGCAAACT
>NW_011491496.1:8985-10590 GCF_000754665.1 Bison bison bison | reverse complement strand
CAATATACAGCCTTGACGTACTCCTTTTCCTATTTGGAACCAATCTATTGTTCCATGTCCAGTTCTAACTGTTGCTTCCTGACCTGAATATAGGTTTCTCAAGAGGCAGGTCAGGTGGTTTGGTATTCCCATCTCTTGCAGAATTTTCCAGAGTTTGTCATGGTTCACACAGTCAAAGGTTTTGGCATAGTCAATAAAGCAGAAGTACATGTTTTTCTGGAACTCTCTTGCTTTTTCCATGATCCAACGGATGTTGACAATTTGAGCTCAGATGCAGTGATGTACTCTTGATACTTCTTGACATGATACAAGGCACCCCTAACTTTGGTGAGCCTGGGTAAGGGCACAAAATACAGGTTTATTGTAAACTCTCCCTTCTCTCCAACCTCTTGGCTCTGTCCTTTACCCTGAGGGGCCCTCCACAGAGGCCTATAGACACCAGCTTTGCTCCTCAAATTGTGGACCCCCCCAGTTCAGAGCATCAGCATTACCCAAGCACTTGTTAGAACTACTGACTTTCAGAGCCTACTCTGCTGCTGCTGCTGCTAAGTCACTTCAGTTGTGTGCAACTCTGTGCGACCCCATAGATGGCAGCCCACCAGGCTCCCCCTTCCCTGGGATTGTCCAGGCAAGAACACTGGAGTGGGTTGCCATTTCCTTCTCCAATGCATGAAAGTGAAAAGTGAAAGTGAAGTCGCTCAGTCATGTCCAACTCTTAGCAACCCTATGGACTGCAGTTCACCAGGCTCCTCCATCCATGGGATTTTCCAGGCAAGAGTACTGCAGTGGGGTGCCATTGCCATCTCCCCAGAGCCTACTCTAGGCCTCCTTAACCAATGTCTGGACTTTAATAAGACCCCAGGTGATTCACAATCACATTAAAGTTTGAGAAGTACTGTCATAGCCCACAAGGTCAAGCTTCATCATCACCAGGTGAAAGGGTGACCACTGCTCAGTGACCACCCTCCCTCATTCACCACTCAGGCCTAGGGTTGTGTCCATCTGTGGTTTTGTCCATTCTTAGGAAGGCAAAATTAGGGAAGAGGATTGCCAGGCCATGAACACAGAGTTGGGGCACCTGGGCAGGAAATTTCAAGGTCTTGGTTAGTCTAAGAGTGGCATAGAGGAGGGAAGCATAGTCTTTGAGAGGGCAGGTCCCCTTAGCCCCATAGATTCCTTGCTCTATGGGCAGTGACCTTGTTGTCTCAGTGTAAGTGTGATGCTGTTTTCTAAATATCCATGTGAATGGGGTAGGGTGGGAGTCCTTCATGAGTTTTTGAGGTACTAAGTGGCTGCCAGTTCCTTGGTGGCTTTTTGTGGTGTTGGGGAGTAGTAGTGGTGGGGCCATTATTGTTTGAAGAGGGAATCAGATCACAGTGTTCCAAGCACACTCTTCAGTGGCCGGGGAGACACAGCCGTTGACTTCTCTATAGAAGATGTATGGTGGAGGGGCCACCTCTAGTGCATAATGACACCAGACCAGCTGTCGGTCTCCAGTGGGAGACAGTTGGATGCGTGTGTAAAGGGCTTTGAACACCTGCCTCCACACCTAGGATACAGCCAGTGACTGGCATGGTTGGGGTGAGGTGTTCAAAGCCCTTTACA
>NW_011491496.1:8053-8885 GCF_000754665.1 Bison bison bison | reverse complement strand
TTCCATGGCATCTGAGTTTAGATGTAAGGTGTCCTCCCCTTAGCAATGCACAAGGCTCTGTGCAAATCCATCTCTACCCAGTGCCTTCCAGCTGCTGCGAGCAGTATAGAAGCACTGCTGTGGTTCTCAGTGTTTTAGTTTCACAGGTGGGAACAGGGGGTTTTGTATTGACAAACATTTTTGAAAAGACAAATAACTGCCTCTGGAAGGAGCCTTCTTTTCCTTTCCAAAAACTCATGTTTACTGGTTTAAATTTATGCGGCTTTATTTTTTGGCCAGCGCTGAATGGTATTCCACTGAGCAGTAATTATTCCTTTGCTGTTGTCGGAGTTTACTGAGAGAAGGGAACTAAATCCAAAAGAGTGAATCCATCTGGTACATATGTTGATGCTCTTTCTGAGGCCACTGACACTGAAATGTTAATACTAGATTTTTATGTGCTGGTGTCATTTTAGATATTGATATAATGGGAGCTAATGCTCTGAGCTGCTGAATCAGAGGCTGAATTTCATCTCCTTCCACAGCACTGGAAGCCCTGCACAGTAGATTGATGACCTTGGCAGAGCACAGCAGTAAAAGAGACCTTGTGTTCCAGGCCTGCCATCTGATTGTCAGACTTGAGTTGCCCCAGTCCCGATCATGAGTGGGGACTAGTGATCAGCAGCCAGGAGACTCAGTACCTTCTGGACCTGCAGCATGAAGAACTGAGCAGATAGGAGAAGTCCACCCACCCCCACCACTGCCCAGTAGATAACATCTGCAATTAGTCTGACATTCCAAGTACTAAGTTCCCCTGCTCCTTGGAAGAAAGTTATGACAAACCTAGACAACT
>NW_011491496.1:4626-5664 GCF_000754665.1 Bison bison bison | reverse complement strand
ACTGCTGAGTTTTCCAAATTTGCTGGCATATTGAGTGCAGCACTTTCACAGCATCATCTTCTAGGATTTGAGTAGCTCAACTGGAATTCCATCACCTCAACTAGCTTTGTCCATAGTAATGCTTCCTAAGGCCCACTTGTCTTTGCAATCCAGGATGTCTGACTCTAGGTGAGTGATCACACCTTTGTGATTATCTGGGTCATGAAGCTCTTTTTTGTACAGTTCTTCTGTGTCTGTTTGCCAACTCTTCTTAATATATTCTGCTTCTGTTAGGTCCATACCATGTCTGTCCTTTATTGTGCCCATCTTTACATGAAATGTTCCCTTGGTATCTCTCATTTTCTTGAAGAGATCTCTAGTCTTTCCCGTTCTATTGTTTTCCTCTATTTCTTTGCATTGATTGCTGTGGAAGGCTTTCTTATCTCTCCTTGCTATTCTTTGGAACTCGGCATTCAAATGGGTATATCTTTCATTTTCTCCTTTGCCTTTCATGTCTCTTCTATTCACAGCTAATTGTAAGGGCTCCTCAGACAACCATTTTGACAAACTTTGACATTAGGGTGTGGCTGAGGCAAGCACGTGCTCCAGGAACCCACCAAATCCTATCCTGCCTAGTTGAGGCTCTGAATCCATCCTAGGCTTGGCTAGGCCTTTCCCTGGGGTACTTGGCTCTGTCTCTCTACCTGGATGCCAGCTAGGGTCCAATTCAAATACAATCTTATGGGAACACAGTGCTTTCACCTGCCTGATGAAAGCTGCCTTCTGCCACTGCTGCCCAATCTCTCCTAACCAGATTGCTATCGAAATACCCAACTTGTGTTTATTGTAGTTTTCTGATCTTTGTAACATGGGGGGGCTGCTCAGCCCCTTGGGGACAGCTTGCGCTTCTCCAAGTTCTGCCTCCATTTGACCTGTGCTCACTCACCTTCTCCTGCTCTCCTGACACTGAAGTCTTTGGAGTCCCCATTATCGCTAGAAAAGTTTTGCTGTAAAATATGGGAAATACCTTACTTTATCCTGTAATGCAGTTATATATCT
>NW_011491496.1:3402-4526 GCF_000754665.1 Bison bison bison | reverse complement strand
CTTTCCTCTGTGTCCAAGGTGATATAGACTCTCCAGGGTGAATTCTCATTGGGAGAATTTTGAAGGTGCTGTATGTCACTTGTGTGTGGCTGAAGAGAAGACAGCAAAAGGATTATTACCATTTCCCCTGAAAAAACTGTGAGAGAAGGTTATTGATTATTTTCCAAATACCTTCCACCTTCATCATAGGATATTATGATCATTAAAGAGGCACTGTCATATATCTTTTTTAAAAAGTTTTCTCCTTTTTGTTTTCATAACATTCATTGTGCCCAAGTCCTTCTTGACAGCCCAAAGGTGCTGTTTCTTTCTTTACCCATAGAATTTGTCCTTGCCCTTCTGACAAATGGACTCGAACTGCTATTTCTTCTATCAGCTGGTGCCTGGGTTTATGTCAAGGTCTTTAGGAAGGCAGAAAGGTTCAGTTGCACAAATCATTGTTGACTGCTGCCAATGTGCTTCCCCTCTCTCCTATACTTCTTTTCCTACCCCTGATTCCCACTGCTTTCCATTTAGAGTTGGAGCTGTCATTTTTCTTTCAGAACCCCAGGTTTGGGGTTAAAAAATATGTCTAAAAGTAACATGTCAGCAAACTTTTTGGTGAACATCCAAAGTCGAAGGGCATTTTGTCTATACAGTAACCAGCTCTCCATTTTATGTAGATTACCCACAGCACATAATTTAAAAGTCCTTAATTACATGTATATATTGTACATGAAGGGAAACATGTGCTGTTCACAGAGTTACAAGTCATGTACAATAGCGGAATGTGGTGTGGTTGTTGGCAAGAAGCTACTGGAAAAAAGACTGGAAGGGAAAGTAAATTTAGGTCAGATTTTTAAGAGTTGAGATTTTTGGCTTTCAGAACATGTTAGTATCCTTTGAACTCAAGATGTTGGATCAAAGTAATGATTCTATTGACATTCTTAGAACTTTTGCTTAGTTTAGCAAGAGGTGAAAGAGAAAGCTATTAAAGCTGAAAAAGTGATCCTAAGCTCTAGAGGCTAGGCTAAGTCATTTCAGTCATGTCCGACTCTGTGCAACCCCATAGACAGCAGCCCACCAGGCTCCCCTGTCCCTGGGATTCTCCAGGCAAGAACACTGGAGTGGGTTGCCATTTCCTT
>NW_011491496.1:0-399 GCF_000754665.1 Bison bison bison | reverse complement strand
GTCGACCCCTTCTCCACCTGCCCCCAATCCCTCCCAGCATCAGAGTCTTTTCCAATGAGTCAACTCTTCACATGAGGTGGCCAAAGTACTAGAGTTTCAGCTTTAGCATCATTCCTTCCAAAGAACTCCCAGGGCTGATTTCCTTCAGAATGGACTGGTTGGATCTCCTCGGAGTCCAAGGGACTCTCAAGAGTCTTCTCCAACACCACAGTTCAAAAGCATCAATTCTTCGGTGCTCAGCTTTCTTCACAGTCCAAGTCTCACATCTATACACGACCACAGGAAAAACCATAGCCTTGACTAGACGGACCTTTGTTGGCAAAGTAATGTCTCTGCTTTTGAATATGCTATCTAGGTTGGACATAACTTTCCTTCCAAGGAGTAAGCGTCTTTTAATTT
>NW_011491495.1:7510-9195 GCF_000754665.1 Bison bison bison | reverse complement strand
GTGGGCCCCAGAGCCCAGGCAACATAAGGTGACTTGAAATTAGGGGCTTGACAGTGGGTGCTGTAGGGGCTTGACAGTGGGTGCTGATGAATCAATTTCAACAGGGTTCCTGTGCAATGTCCTGGCCATTTGCTGTACTATGATTCACTCCAACTAGACAGTTTGTTTAAGGGCCTATCTCTTCCTCCAAAGCTCCTCTTATTTCTCATGGATTTTCTTTCATTACTTCTTGTATCCCTCAATTCCTAGGAACTCCTAAAACCTGAAGCAGGAAGCCTCACCATTTCCCAGTCCTAATCCCTCAAATAGATCATTTTATTAACTATGGGTCATTATGAAAACGAAAATACACTCTTGGCATTTATCAAGTGTCTCAATGAATTTAATGAAGTTCTTCTTTAATTTAAGAAGATACAAATTGTCTTTTCAGAAAGAGTCAGAGATTGTTTTGCTTCATGCAATGTGGCACTCTGGTGCTGCTAGGGACAGACTGTATAACATTTTCCATGAGAATAACAACCTGTTTTCTTTTTTAGACAACTGGTTCTCAACCTGTCTGCTCATAGGAATCACCTGGGAATCTTAGAAAACACTGATGTCTGAGTCTCTTCTCCAGACTGATATAATTGATCTGGAATAAGGCCAGGGTTTTGGCTTTTAAAAGCTTGAGTATGCAGTCAAGATACACACCATTGGTCTACTCCATTTTTATCTGACTCCTTTGAATCATGGAAAAACCCTCTGTCTCATAACCTATTTAGCCTGTATTGTAAGACAAATTTTACCCTATGATACAGCTGTTATTGCTTTGATTTGATAATTCCAAACAGCAATTTTTCAATGCCTTTTTGATTTCTTACAACAGATATTCAGAGAAATGCTTGAGGGCATCAGATTTGCCTTAAGAAAAAAAAAAAAAAGGCTTCAGCATTTTTTCACCTCCATGGAACAGAAGGAAGTCCAAAGATAGATATGTCTATTACCTTGTGGTGATGATTTCACAGTATAACCTGTCTCCAAACTAAAATAGTATATATTAAATATCTGCAGCTTTGTATACCAATTATACTCAAAGCTGTTTTTAAAAAATGTATCTCAGCTTATGCACCAAGAGAGTTCTCCAGAATGATTTACTTTATGCCTATTAGCAAGAAAAAATGGCTGTAGGATGGACATTTTATATACAGAATTACAATGCTACTATTTATGAAACACCTATTTAAAATTTTTTCAAATGTTCAAAGAAGCTAAGTGGGAAATACTTTTAATATTTTAATGTCAATCTCTCCACCAAGTCTTGATTCTAAACTTCACAGGTGATCTTCTGATAGTCTCTCACAGATATTAAGGAAGAGAATGCCTTACATTTTTCCTTGAAGTCATACATCATAAAAATGTCTTAGATCATATTCAAGACTAATATATAATATCACTCCTCTAATATTTGGTCCCCAGTTTGGAAATATCTGTATCTCCTAGAACCTTAGAACTACTGAGTTAGAAACTTGGCATGTGGCACCCAGCCAATTATGTTTTAATAAACCCATGATTTAGATATATACTAAAGTTGAAATCTCACTGATATACACGCTAAAGTTTGAAAATCACTGATATATTTGCACTCCTACTCCAGAGAACTTTTCAACCTGATTCGGCCAAAGAAAACTTTGGGAATTAGTTTCTGG
>NW_011491495.1:2825-5138 GCF_000754665.1 Bison bison bison | reverse complement strand
GACTTAGACCTGATGATACTAGAGGTATTCAGTGTGGTTAATGATACTTCTGAAATCTATGGCCAATTCAAGAGATGAGTTGCAGAACAGACCCCTGGAGCTCTGACAATAAGCCATATTCTACACCACAAAGAACTGTTCATCTTTAAAAAAAAAAAAATCAGCTCCTGGTATGCTACCAGACCTATGTAAAGACTGAGCACTTTGATAGCAAGTGGCTAAGAGATCAGAGCTGCTCATCATAAACTGGGTGTTACAAATCCATTGAGTTATAAATTGAAGCAGAGTAAGAAAATGAGGCAGCTTAGGAACTGGATCCAGAATAAATCACGTGAGAAACTGTGATGGACAGAAACTTTATATCCACTCAAAAACTCACATGTTGAAGACCTAATTCAAAATGTAGTGGTAGTTTGAAATGGGGCCTTTGGGAGATAATTAAGGTAAGATTATGGGGCTCCCATGACCTGATTAGTGCCCTTTTAAGAAGAAACACCAGAGACCTTGCTCTTTCAGTGTGTGAACATAAAATATATCATGTGAGCACACAGGGACATAGTGGCCACCTATAAGCCAAGAGAAGGCTTAAATTGAAAGCTACCTTGCTAGTACCCTGACCTTGGAATTTCCAGCCTCCAGGACCATGAGAAATAAATATCTGCTGTTTAAGCCACTCAGTCTGTGATACCGTTATGGCAACCCAAGATGACTAATAGACCAAAACAAAATACAAAAGCTTACATGTACAAAAACATAAAATGGTAGAAGCAGAAGTGATCTTTGTGAATTTATCATTTCATTTTATAGGAAACTTGCAGATTTACCCAAGATCACTAAGAGAAAGAGAGAATTCCTAATTTCCTATACCCAACTAATGACTGAATGGGACTCAACCAAGGTCATATTTTAGTTTTCTTTCCATTAAAGTGCAATTTAAAGACAGACTGTGTGTATGTGTGTGAGGAAATCAGCACACAAAACTGGAGGATGAGGTAGCACATGCACATGAAAACGTGTCTATATGTGGAACAATTATTATGGAAAACTGGAAACTGGCAAACTTATAAAACCAAAGGTGCAACAAAGATGGTAGGATGAGGTGGGTGCAAAAAGGCATCAGGTCAGGACCTACACTCTTGAGTGGAATGTATAAGAAAGAGAAGGTCCACAGGGGAGGACCCCGGCCCTGGGGAGTAAGCATGTCGAACCATAGTCTGGGCATCCCAATCCTGGGATCCTGCATGGAGGAGTCTACTACCTCTGCCTGCTGGGAAATCTGCTGAGACAGACTGAAGGCCTGAAGAAGCCTAGACTCAACTTACAAGGAGTGCACATGTGCTGGCTTGCTTACAATCAGAGTGTATAGAGCCTTGCATTGGCCACTGTGCCTCACTGTACTTCCCAATGCAAGGGAGTGACTATCCCAGGCTTGCTCACGGTACTCCATAGTCTGATGTGAGATCAGGGCAAAGATTTGTTCTAGCTATGGAGAAACAGATCAGGGCACTTCAGATGTGACCTGAGGCCATTGTAAGCATGTGCACTGGGCAGGACCACAAGAACACGCAGTGGCTAAGCACTGAATCTCAGGCAGACACGCCATGGGCAAGAGTATACAGCTTTCACAGCAATATGCTCTGGCTCTGCCCACTCTACATTGCAGCTTAGCACTAGCATTGGGGCAGAAAGGTCCTGGGAAAAATCTGCTACACAACAAGCCCAGATTTCAGACAGCAGGATTTCCATCTCAGTTCCTGCAGGCACAATGCCTTAACTACCAGCCTACTCCATTTTCCCAGCCTTGCGCTATATGTGGACTGAAGAGATCAGAGAATAGGATATGACCCTGGGCTGCTTCTGAGAGGAACTGCAAATGCCTGTACAGGTGGCACATACTTCCTCTCTGAGTGCTTAAGCCTCACTATCTTCAGCAATCAACTCTGCTGGGGCAGGACACACACTCAAGGGCAATGGAGCCTGATAAAACCTAGTCCTGGGGTTTCTACTCCAACAACTGGGCAACACACTCTGTTCCTGACAGGGTGGTGACGGTCACTGAGCAAAGAGGAAGTCCTGCCTAACATCCAGCACAGGCTCTGGATACTACACATCAACCATACCCCTTATAAAAGGGATAACTGCCAGCACATTCTGAGGAAAGACATGGCTGGCATCCATATGAAAACTGCCCTTGCACCAAAAATACTGGACATGCAGTCTGCACAGGGATGCCTCTACATAAAAACACCCCTTCAAGACCATGGTAGATAATTGTTTCTCCTAAAGTCATAGAGACAGAGCAAGTTAAGTAAA
>NW_011491495.1:0-340 GCF_000754665.1 Bison bison bison | reverse complement strand
AAGAGCCTCTTGGTGAAAGTGAAAGAGGAGAGTGAAAAAGTTGGCTTAAAGCTCAACATTCAGAAAACTAAGATCATGGGATCCGGTCCCATCACTTCATGAAAAATGGATGGGGAAACAGTGTCAGACTTTTATTTTTCGGGGGCTCCAAAATCACTGTAGATGGTGACTGTAGCCCAGAAATTAAAAGATGCTTACTCCTTGGAAGGAAAGTTATAACCAACCTAGATAGCGTATTAAAAAGCAGCGACATCACTTTGTCAACAAAGGTCCATCTAGTCAAGGCTATGGTTTTACCTGTGGTCATGTATGGATGTGAGAGTTGGACTGTAAAGAAAGC
>NW_011491494.1:5492-6119 GCF_000754665.1 Bison bison bison | reverse complement strand
TGGGTGTCCCGAGGCTGCACTGCAGCCCCGAGGCTCACATGGGCAGCCAGTGGCAACTCCAGCAGGGCCTCGCTGCCAGCCCCTCTGGCTACCAGCCCTTTACGGAGCTCCCAGACTGATCTTAGGCAGATGGCCGCCCTTCTCCTCCAGTGAAAGGCCAGCTTTGAAGACAAACTCAAAGGGAAAAGTTTGCGAGATGAGTTGTACTGCTGTCACAGGAAATGGATGCTGGATTACAGGCATGGCAGCTCAGGCAGCAGGGGAAGTTGCAGAAAGAAGACAGGAAACAGCAGAATGCTCTTAAACCCAAAGCGTCTCTACTGCAGAACCCACACCAAGCCAATAAAAAAGTGACTCCTGTCCCCCTTCAAAAAAAAAAAAAAACAAGAGTGCTCCTACAAATACTCCACTCCTATACATGTCTTTTGGTGGCCAAAAGCATTCATTTATACTTGCTATATACTTGATGATGATATTTCTGACATGTATATGTTCATCTTTAATAGATACTGTAAATTTACCAGAGAGGTTGTACCAATTTAAACCTCTACCAGTGATGTATGAGAGTTCCTGTTGCTCTATAGTTGGATAATACTTTAAGAGATTAATGTGTTTGTATATATTTTT
>NW_011491494.1:918-1454 GCF_000754665.1 Bison bison bison | reverse complement strand
AGACGGCAGCCCACCAGGCTCCCCCGTCCCTGGGATTCTCCAGGCAAGAACACTGGAGTGGGTTGCTATTTCCTTCTCCAATGCATGAAAGCAAAAAGTGACAGTGAAATCGCTCTTAACGACCCCATGGACTACAGCCCACCAGGCTCCTCCATCCATGGGATTTTCCAGGCAAGAGTACTGGAGTGGGGTGCCATTGCCTTCTCCATTGACCTATGAGGTAAGTGCTATTATTATCCTCATTTCAGAGATGAGTAAACTGAGGCACAGAGGGGTTAAGTCACTTACCCACAGTCATAAAGCTGATAAGAACCAGAACTGGAGTTCAATCAATCCTTATTTTGGTTTTTATAACAGCTATTGTGATATAATTCATGTGATATACAATTCACCCATTTCCAGTGAATAATTCAGTGGTCTTCAGTACATTCACCAGGTTGTGCAACTACCACCTAACTTCTTCACCACCTCAAAAGGAGATCCTGTCCTTCTTAGTAGTCACTCCTCATTCCCCCACCCCAGGCCCTGGCAACTGC
>NW_011491494.1:0-818 GCF_000754665.1 Bison bison bison | reverse complement strand
TTTTTTTTTTTTTTTTTAATTGAAGTATAGTTGATTTACAATGTTTCAGGTATACAGCAAAGTGATTCAGTTGTGTGTATGTGTGTGTGTATGCATATTCTTTTTCAGATTCTTTCCCTTTATAGGTTATTACAAGATATTGAATATAGTTCCCTGTGCTATGCAATAGGGCCTTGTTGTTAGCATAAAGTTTTTAAGGTTCATCCATGTTGTAGCTCGTGTCATAAAACTTCACTCCTTTTTATGGCTGAATAACAGTCCATTGAATATATGGACCATATTTTGTTTCTCTAGTCATCATCATGGACATTAGATTTTTTTTTCATAATCCTTGATTTGGCTATACTAATCCACTTGCCTGTTCAATAAAAATGTCCCAATAATGGAATGTTCTAGATCTGTACTATCTAATACGGGAGCCTCCAGCTACATGTGGCTACTGAGCACTTGAGATGTGGCTAGTGTGGCTGAAGAATGCCTTATTTAATTATACTTGAATTTAATTAATTCAGATGTAAATCACTCCCATAGGGTAAGCCACATGGTCACGATGAAATACTGGACATGGGTCTCAGCCCTGGGTCTAGCCAATTACAAAAGGGATCCAAATTCTGGAAGAAGTCACACATTGACCCCAACCAGAAGGCTGAAGCTACTAATCATGATATTCCAATTGCAACAAACCTGAGTGGCTAAGGAGAAATGGAAAGAGAGGTAAAATATCACTGGATTTCTGCCTTATAAATAAGATTGTCTATACCAATTCTTTCAGATTTCACATATATGTTTTACTCTTTCTGACTTACTTTAGTCTGTAT
>NW_011491493.1:9859-10165 GCF_000754665.1 Bison bison bison | reverse complement strand
TCCTCATGACCTTTGTCCAGAGTGGAATGCCTCACCGGCTCCAGGCACATGGTCAGTGCATGCTCAGTCAGGATATCAGTGCATGATCAGCCATGTGATCACTGACTGCACAGTCAAGTGATCAGCGCCTCTCAGTCACGTGATCACCGTATGATAAACAGGTGATCAGTGAACGATGAGCCACGTGATCACTGCATGCGCAGTCAGGTGGTCAGTTCCTCATCAGCCACGGGATCAGTGCGTGCACTGTCCCATGATCAGCGCCTGCCAGTCACTGATCACTGCCTGATAAACACGTGATCAGTG
>NW_011491493.1:9192-9759 GCF_000754665.1 Bison bison bison | reverse complement strand
GCCTCCTTCCTCATGACCTTTGTCCAGAGTGGAATGCCTCACCGGCTCCGGGCACATGGTCAGTGCATGCTCAGTCACGATATCAGTGCACGATCAGCCACGTGATCAGCGCGTCTCAGTCACGTGATCACCGTATGATAAACAGGTGATCAGTGAACAATCAGCCACGTGATCACTGCATGCGTAATCAGATGGTCAGTTCCTGATCAGCCACGGGATCAGTGCGTGCACAGTCCCATGATCAGCGCCTGTCAGTCACTGATGACTGCCTGATAAATACGTGATCAGTGCATGATGAGCCAGGTGATCAGTGCCCGATCAGCCACGTCATCAGTGCATGCACAGTCACCTGATCAGTGCATGCTCAGTCCCGTGATCTGTACTTGATCAGCCACGTGATCAGTGCCTGCAGAGTCACGTGATCAGGGCCTGCTGAGCTGCGTGATTCCTGTCGGCTCATCTGCTTGGCAATTGCCCGCTGAGCTGCGTGATTCCTGCCTGGTCCCCTGCTTGATTATTGCCAGTTGAGCAGCATGATTCGTCACTGCTCAGCTCCATGCTTATAGC
>NW_011491493.1:4723-5430 GCF_000754665.1 Bison bison bison | reverse complement strand
GTATGCCGAGCCTCCTTCCTCATGACCTTGGTTCAGAGTGGAATGCCTCACCGGCTCCGGGCTCATGGTCAGTGCATGCTCAGTCACGATATCAGTGCACGATCAGCCACGTGATCACTGACTGCACAGTCACGTGATCAGCGCCTCGCAGTCACGTGATCACCGTATGATAAACAGGTGATCAGTGAACGACAAGCCAGGTGATCACTGCATGCGCAGTCAGGTGGTCAGTTCCTGATCAGTCACGGGATCAGTGCGAGCACAGTCCCATGATCAGCGCCTGTCAGTCACTGATCACTGCCTGATAAACACGTGATCAGTGCATGATGAGCCACGTGATCAGTGCCCGATCAGCCACGTCATCAGTGCATGCGCAGTCACCTGATCAGTGCATGCTCAGTCCCGTGATCTGTACTTGATAAGCCACGTAATCAGGGCCTGCTGAGCTGCGTGATTCCTGTCGGCTCATCTGCTTGGCAATTGCCCGCTGAGCTGCGTGATTCCTGCCTGGTCCCCTGCTTGATTATTGCCAGTTGAGCAGCATGATTCGTCACTGCTCAGCTCCATGCTTATAGCCTGCTGATTGCGTGGTTCTGTCTGCTCAGCTCTTTGAGTATTGCCTCCTGAGGTTCCCCTGTTCGGGCCCACCTGCCGGGGACCAGCCCCAGCTGATCCAGGGTATTCGAAGGGAGATGGCTAGGCGACTA
>NW_011491493.1:0-967 GCF_000754665.1 Bison bison bison | reverse complement strand
GGTTTACACGGGAGACCAATCAAACTTCAAGACAAGAAGTTTGTACACTTCAGTAGGCCACAGGCGCCTTCTCGAATAGGGGAAGGTGCCTCACCCTAGACACCTTCTCGAGTGGGTCCTAGCAGCCCAGGCATAATTACTAAGCGTGGTGGGTTCCGGGTTCCAGATGGAGACTCAGCTGGAAGTGAAAGGGAAGAATGACAAGGAACTTTATGAATTGGAGCTGTAAGATAACTCTTTGACAGAGAGAGCGAGATGGTGGTGGGGGACAGCACCCAGTGAAATCAGAGGTGAGAGCACAAAGCAAGAATGTAGGCAGACTCTGGGTTTTTATGGGGGAGAGTCTCGAGAATATCCGGGTGGACTCCTGAGGCTCAATCCCGCATTTGCGTATGCCGAGCCTCCGTCCTCATGACCTTTGTCCAGAGTGGAATTCCTCACCAGCTCCCGGCACATGATCAGTGCATGCTCAGTCACGATATCAGTGCATGATCAGCCACGTGATCACTGACGGCACAGTCACGTGATCAGGGCCTCTCAGTCACGTAATCACCGTATGATAAAGACGTGATCAGTGAATGACCAGCCACGTGATCACTGCATGGGCACTCAGGTGGTCAGATGCTGATCAGCCATGTGCTCAGTGCTTGCACAGTCCCATGATCAGCGCCTGTCAGTCACTGATCACTGCCTGATAAACACGTGATCAGTGCCCGATCAGCCACGTCATCAGTGCATGCCCAGTCAGGTAATCAGTGCATGAGAGCCCCGTGATCAGTGCGTGCACAGTCCCATGATCAGCGCCTGTCAGTCTCTGATCACTGCCTGAGGTGATGTGCCATGTGATCAGTGCCTTATCAGCCACGTCATCAGTGCATGCACAGTCAGGTCGTCAGTTCCTGATCAGCCACGTGATCAGTGCGTGCACAGTCCCATGATCAGCGCTTGTCAGTCACTGATCACTGCC
>NW_011491492.1:4554-5293 GCF_000754665.1 Bison bison bison | reverse complement strand
TTTCCATTGTTTCCCCATCAATTTGCCATGAAGTGATGGGACCGGATGCCATGATCTTAGTTTTCTGAATGTTGAGTTTTAAGCCAGCTTTTTCACTCGCCTCTTTCACCTTTACCAAGAGGCTCTTTAGCTCCCCTTTCTGTCATAAGAGTGGTGTCATCTGCCTATCTGAGGTTATTGATATATCTCCCGGCAGTCTTGATTCCAGCTTGTGCTTCATCCAGCCCTGCATTTCTCATGATGTACGCTGCATATAAGTTAAATAACCTAAGTGACAATATACAGCCTTGACGGTCGCAATTTGGAACCAGTCTGTTGTTCCATGTCAAGTTCTAACTGTTGCTTCTTGACCTTCATACAGATTTCTCAGGGGGCAGGTAAGGTGGTCTGGTATTTCCATCTCTTGAAGAATTTTCCAGTTTGTTGTGATCCACACAGTCAAAGGCTTTGGCTTAGTCAATAAAGCAGAAGTAGATGTTTTTCTGGAACTCTCTTGCTTTTTCTAAGATCCAACGGACGTTGACACTTAGATCTCTGGTTCCTCTGCCTTTTCTAAATCTAGCTTGTACATCTAGAAGTTCTCGATTCACATGATATTGAAGCCTAGCTTGGAGGATTTTGAGCATGACCTTGCTAGCATGTAAAATGAGTGCAATTGTGCGGTAGTTTGAACATTCTTTGGCATTGCCTTTCTTTGAGATGGGAATGAAAACTGACCTTTTCCAGTCCTGTGGCCACT
>NW_011491492.1:0-1099 GCF_000754665.1 Bison bison bison | reverse complement strand
CCGGCGCCCGGGCTGGTCTGGGACGTGTGCGTCGGTCTCTCTTCCTGAGACCGCGGCCGCGCGCCCGGAGCCCGCCCAGCCTTCGGCTACCCCGCAAGTCCTCGGGCGTGCAGGCTCCGGTCCCTCGCGATGGCAGACCCGGGCGGGGCGGGGCGAGTCCTCAGGCATCGGCCCTGTGGCTCCGGGTCTGTGCCCCCAACGCTGCGCGAGGGACGTGGGCCGACCCACTGTTAATCTATGTCCGGCCGTGCTGGCCTTCCAGTTCTTGCAGACGTGAACTTCCCCAGCAGCTCCATCTGTAGAGGCGGCCCGGAGGAGATCCGCGCCGACGGTGAGCTCCGCCTGCCGCAGGGTGGGTGGGAGGTGCACTGGGCTCTGGGCCGCCCCCACCAAGCCCGCAGGCACTGCCCCAGGGACCCAGGAGGCCTCAGCGCCAGAATCTCCCCGCAGCCCCCGCCCCAGACGGGAGCCTGGGTCTCCTGTCCCGTCTCACGCAGCACTTGGTGGCCTCCTACAAATGGGAAAACAGGCCTGACCGAGCAGCGGTGCCAGCCCAGTCCATGAGCTCAGCCTGTACTCTTCTGTAGAATCCCAGCACTGGTGACCTGACCCCAAATATTCCAGGTGTCCGCACACTCACACGCCTCTAAAGACCTTCTCACCTCATGGGGCGGGGGGGGGAGCAGGGCAGGTCGTGCAAGGGGACAGTGGGAGGTGAGACTGGGGGTGGGGACCAGGTCCTGGAGGGGACACGTAAGTTAGGGGTTAGCAGTCCTGACGGTAATAGAGGTGAGGGTAATAGAGGTGGGCTGTGCCTGGGCGCTTCCCAACCCCAGCGGTGTTCTGAGGTGGGACAGTCCTTTCTTTTCATGGCTTCTGTGTTTCCCAGGTTTGTACATGAGCACACATTAGCTTAACAATCAGAAACCAACTCTCAGGACAGCAGAGAGCCTTGGAGCCAAGCCCGGCAGGTCTGAGGGCAGCCAAGAGAGGCCTCTTTCTAGACCCCACTATCATCTCAGGGGGTCATCTCCAGGGCCTCCTGGGATCAAGAAAGTGGCCTGGGTGCCCCTCCTGGTGGACACGTGTTTGGGGTCAC
>NW_011491491.1:5243-5849 GCF_000754665.1 Bison bison bison | reverse complement strand
CGTCGGGCTGGCGTGACCCGCACGCTGGCCCATACCAAAGGGGACGCCGAGAGAGGCGTGCGTGTGCACGTACGACCCGTCAACACCTCCCACCGCCTCACCTTCCGGGCGTGGAAACTGCGAGAGCGGAGTAGAGCGTTCCATCCGAGTGTCAGGTCTCTCATTGGTTTCTCTGACGAACCCTTGAGACGTTGCACCAAGAGGGTGCTCCATCCAGTACCCCTGGGCTGAGGTTAAATGCAGACCACTGAAACAGTCACCAAATTATGAGGGCAAGGAGTCGCTAAGGTTATTGGAACGGTATCTGAAGCCCCACTGTCCAGAGTTCAGTGCTGTCTTCACCGCGTCATTTGGTATGCTGGGGACGTTACTTCACCTCGCTATGCCTCACTTTCCCCCTCTGTAAAGTACAGAAAGTATCACGGTAGTGCTATCTCATAGAAGATTAAATGAGATAGTGCCTTTGACTCTTATTAGCAAAAGACCAAGCCTAGAGTAAGCATTCCCTAGCTATTAGCTGTTATGCTACTCACCCCTGTATCACTAGCCTTAGTTACCAGCACGCCGTGGACAGTATATATTTGTGGAATTAATGAATGTTAGAAG
>NW_011491491.1:0-1077 GCF_000754665.1 Bison bison bison | reverse complement strand
CCTCCCCATCCCATCTCTCAGGGTCATCCCAGTGCACCAGCCCTGAGCACCCTGTCTCATACATCGAACATGGACTGGTGATCTATTTCACATATGATTATGTACATGTTTAAATACTATTCTCTCAAATCATCCCACTCTTGCCTTCTCCCATAGAGTCCAAAAGACTGTTCTTTATATCTGTGTCTCTTTTGCTGTCTTGCATATAGGGTCATCGTTACCATCTTTCTAAATTCCATATATATGCGTTAATTTACTGTATTGGTGTTTTTCTTTCTGACTTAATTCACTCTGTATAATAGGCTTAAGTTTCATCCACCTCATTAGAACTGATTCAAATACATTCTTTTTAGTAGCTAAGTAATATTCCATCGTGTATATGTACCACAGCTTTCTTATCCATTTGTCTGCTGACGGACATCTAGGTTGCTTCCAAGTTCTAGCTGTTGTGAATAGTGCTGCAATGAACAATGGGGTACACATGTGTCATTTTCAATTTTGGTTTCCTCAGGGTTTATGCCTAGGAGTGGGATTGTTGGGTCATATGGTGGTTTTATTCCCAGTTTTTTAAGGAATCTCCATACCGTCTTCCATAGTGGCTGTATCAATTTACATTCCCACCAACAGTGCAAGAGTGTTCCCTTTTCTCCACACCCTCTCCAGCGTTTATTGTTTGTAGACTTTTTGATGATGGCCATTCTGACTGGTGTGAAGTGATATCTCATTGTAGTTTTGATTTGCATTTCTCTAATAATGAGCAATGTTGAGCATCTTTTCATATGTTTGTTAGCCATCTATATGTCTTCTTTAGATAAATGTCTATTTAGGTCTTTTTCCCACTTTTTGATTGGGTTGTTTGTTTTTCTGGTATTGAGTTCTATGAGCTGCTTGTATATTTTGGAAATCAATCCCTTGTCAGTTGTTTCATTTGCTATTTTCTCCCATTCTGAGGGTTGTCTTTTCACCTTGCTTATAGTTTCCTTTGCTGTGGAAAAGCTTTTAAGTTTAATCAGGTCCCACTTGTTTACTTTGTTTTTATTTCCGTTACTCTAAGAGGTGGGTCATAGAGGATCTTGC
>NW_011491490.1:7463-9371 GCF_000754665.1 Bison bison bison | reverse complement strand
GTCAAAGAGTTAACTTAGAGCTCCAGTTCATAAAGTTACTTGTCATTCTTCCCTTTAACTTCCAGCTGAGTCTCCATCTGGGGTGCGGAACCCACCAGGCTTACTAATTATGCCTGGGATGCTAAGACCCACTCGAGAAGGTGTCTAGGGTGAGGCAACTCCCGCTATTCGAGAGGGCGCCTGCGGCCTACGGAAGTGGTGCAAACTTCTTGTATTGAAGTTTGTATTGTCTCCCGTGTAAACAAAGCTACTCAGTCTCTTTTCTCCACCGAATTTTCCTACTGACCTATCCTCATACTATTATTCTTGACATCTCTGATTAGCATATAAGTAGTCGCCTAAGCCATCACTCCTTCGAATACCCTGAATCAGCTGGGGCTGGTCCCCGGCAGGTGGCGCCCGAACAGGGACCTCAGGAGGCAATACTCAAAGAGCTGAGCAGACACGAACCACGCAATCAGCAGGCAATAAGCATGGAGCTCAGCAGTGACGAATCATGCTGCTCAACTGGCAATAATCAAGCAGGTGACCAGGCAGTAATCACGCAGCTCAGCTGGGAATTGTCAAGCAGATGAGCCGGCAGGAATCACGCAGCTCAGCAGGCCCTGATCACGTGACTCTGCAGGCACTGATCACGTGGCTGATCAAGTCCAGATCCCGTGACTGAGCATGCACTGATCACGTGGATATCATGCACTGATCACGTGACTGCTCATGCACTGATGACGTGGCTGATTAGGCACTGATCACATGGCTCATCATGCAGTGCACTGATCACGTGTTTATCAGGCAGTGATCAGTGACTGATTGTCGCTGATCATGCGACTGTGCACGCACTGATCACGTGGCTATCATGCACTGATCACGTGACAGCGCATGCACTGATGACTTGGCTGATCGGGCACTGATCACGTGTTTATCAGGCAGTGATCAGTGACTGATTGTCGCTGAGCATGGGACTGTGCACGCACTGATCACGTGGCTGTTCAGGAACTGAACACCTGACTGTGCATGCAGTGATCACGTGGCTGGTCGTTCACTGATCCCGTGTTTATCATACGGTGATCACATGACTGAGAGGCGCTGATGACGTGACTGTGCAGTCAGTGATCACGTGGCTGATCATGCACTGATATCATGACTGAGCATGCACTAATCATGTGCCAGGAGCCGGTAAGGCATTCCACTCTGGACAAAGGTCATGAGGAAGTAGGCTTGGCATACGCAAATGCGGGATCGAGCCTCAGGACTCCACCCGGATATTCTCGAGCATCTCCGCGCCAAAAAATCCAGAGTCTGCCTACTGTATTGCTTTGTGCTCTCACCTCTGATTTCACTGAGGGCTGTCCCCCACCACCATCTCGCTCTCTCTGTCAAAGAGTAAACTTACAGCTCCAGTTCTTAAAGTTCCTTGTCATTCTTCCCTTTAACTTCCAGCTGAGTCTCCATCTGGAGCGCGGAACCCACCACGCTTAATAATTATGCCTGGGATGCTAAGACCCACTCGAGAAGGTGTCTAGGGTGAGGCACCTCCCGCCATTAAGAGGGCGCCTGCGGCCTACGGAAGTGGTGCAAACTTCTTGTCTTGAAGTTTGATTGGTCTCCCGCCTAAACCAAACTTCTCACTCTCTTTTCTCCACCGAATTTTCCTACAGAGCTATCCTCATACTATTATTCTTGACATCTCTGATTAGCATATAAATAGTCCCCTAGGCCATGTCTCCTTCGAATACCCTGGATCAGCTGAGGCTTGTCCCCTGCAGGTGGCGCCCGAACAGGGACCTCAGGAGGCAATACTGAAAGAGCTGAGCAGACACGAACCACGCAATCAGCAGGCAATAAGCATGGAGCTCAGCAGTGACGAATCATGCTGCTCAACTGCTAATAATCAAGCAGTTAACCAGGCAT
>NW_011491490.1:2904-4110 GCF_000754665.1 Bison bison bison | reverse complement strand
CAGATCAGGCACTGATCACATGGCTCATCATGCACTGATCACCTGTTTCTCAGGCAATGATCAGTGACTGACAGGCGCTGATGATGGGACTGTGCACGAACTGATCACGTGGATATCATGCACTTATCACGTGACAGCGCATGCACTGATGACTTGGCTGATCGGGCACTGATCACCTGTTTATCAGGCAGTGATCAGTGACTGATTGGCGCTGAGCATGGGACTGTGCACGCACTGATCACCTAGCTGTTCAGGAACTGAACACCTGACTGCGCATGCAGTGATCACGTGGCTGGTCGTTCACTGATCCCGTGTTTATCACTCGGTGATCACGTGACTGAGATGCGCTGATCACGTGATTGTGCAGTCAGTGATCACGTGGCTGATCATGCACTGATATCGTGACTGAGCATGCACTGATCATGTGCCGGGAGCCGATGAGGCATTCCACTCTGGACAAAGGTCATGAGGAAGGAGGCTCGGCATACGCAAATGCGGGATCGAGCCTAAGGAGTCCACCCGGATATTCTCGAGCATCTCCCCCCCAAAATAACCAGAGTCTGCCTGCTTTATTGCTTTTGCTCTCACCTCTGATTTCACTGGGGGCTGTCCCCCACCACCATCTCGCTCTCTCTGACAAAGAGTTAACTTACAGCTCCAGTTCATAAAGTTCCTTTTCATTCTTCCCTTTAACTTCCAGCTGAGTCTCCATATGGAGCGCAGAACCCACCACGCTTACTAATTATGCCTGGGATGCTAAGACCCACTCGAGAAGGTGTCTAGGGTGAGGCACCTCCCGCCATTCGAGAGGGCGCCTGCGGCCTACGGAAGTGGTGCAAACTTCTTGTCATGAAGTTTGATTGGTCTCTCGCGTAAACCAAGCTACTAAGTCTCTTTTCTCCACCGAATTTTCCTACTGCCCTATCCTCATACTATTATTCTTGACATCTCTGATTAGCATATAAAGAGTTGCCTAGGCCATCACTCCTTCGAATACCCTGGATCAGCTGGGGCTGGTCTCCGGCAGGTGGCGCCCGAACAGGGACCTCAGGAGGCAATACTCAAAGAGCTGAGCAGACACGAACCACGCAATCAGCAGGCAATAAGCATGGAGCTCAGCAGTGATGAATCATGCTGCTCAACTGGCAATAATCAAGCAGGTGACCAGGCAGGAATCACGCAGCTCAGCTGGCAATTGTCAAGCAG
>NW_011491490.1:2611-2804 GCF_000754665.1 Bison bison bison | reverse complement strand
AATTGTCAAGCAGATGAGCCGACAGGAATCACGCAGCTCAGATGGCAATTGTCATGCAGATGAGCCGGCAGGAATCACGCAGCTCAGCAGGCCCTGATCACGTGACTCTGCAGGCACTGATCACGTGGCTGATCAAGTCCAGATCACATGACTGAGCATGCACTGATCACGTGGCTATCATGCACTGATCACG
>NW_011491490.1:0-691 GCF_000754665.1 Bison bison bison | reverse complement strand
AATCATGCTGCTCAACTGGCAATAATCAAGCAGGTGACCAGGCAGGAATCACGCAGCTCAGCTGGCCATTTTCAAGCAGATGAGCCGACATGAATCACGAAGCTCAGCTGACAATTGTCATGCAGATGAGCCGGCAGGAATCACGAAGCTCAGCAGGCCCTGATAACGTGACTCTGCAGGCACTGATCACGTGACTGATCAAGTCCAGGTCCCGTGACTGAGCATGCACTGATCACGTGGCTATCATGCAATGATCACGTGACTGTGCATGCACTGATGACGTGATTGATCAGCACTGATCACATGGCTCATCATGCACTGATCACCTGTTTCTCAGGCAATGATCAGTGACTGACAGGCGCTGATCATGGGACTGTGCACGCACTGATCACGTGGCTATCATGCACTGATCACGTGACTGTGCATGCAATGATGACGTGGCTGATCGGCCACTGATCAGGTGTTTATCAGGCAGTGATCAGTGACTGACAGGCGCTGAGCATGGGACTGTGCACGCACTGATCATGTGGCTGATCAGGAAATGATCACGTGACTGCGCATGCACTAATGACGTGGCTGATCCGCCACTGATCAGGTGTTTATCAGGCAGTGATCAGTGACAGACAGGCGCTGATCATGGGACTGTGCACGCACTGATCACGTGGCTATCATGAACTGATCACGTGACTGG
>NW_011491489.1:9020-9707 GCF_000754665.1 Bison bison bison | reverse complement strand
GCGGAGAGCTAGCATGGGAACCAGGAGCGAGACCTGTCATTGAGGCCCAGTGGGCAAGACTGGCCTCCTTCCAGGCCCCTGGGAAGGTGGGTCCCCATCCCCCTCGCCTCTCCCCACCCCCATGGTACCAGAGGAGCTGGCATGTCAAGAAGGAAGTGGGGACCTGTGTGAGAACGTGTTGCCCTTCTTGGGCGGAGAGACGGCCACCTCTTGCCGAGTGTGGGCAGAGTGGAGATGACAGTTAAATCGGATGGAGCAGTAGACGGGTGGTTTTGAAATCGCTTTCTGGCAGTAGGATATAAATACAGATAAGTGCACAAACTATGGTGCTTTTGACTCCAAACACCCCAGGTGAGTCTGGCCCCTTTTGTACTTTGTGGAGATGGAATCATGCGGCATATCCTTTTCTGTGTCTGGCTACTTCATCAGTGTGACATTTTGAGAGATTGGTCCAGGCTGTGTGTGTGGTGTGGGTCTTAGGGGCCTGATGGAAGTGAAGTGAAGTTGCTCAGTCGTGTCCGACTCTTTGCGACCCCATGGACTGTAGCCTACAAGGCTCCTCCCTCCGTGAGATTCTCCAGGCAAGAGTACTGGAGTGGGGTGCCATTTCCTTCTCCAGGGGATCTTCCCGACCCAGGGATCGAACCCGGGTCTCCCACATTCCAGGCAGACACTTTAACTTCTGAG
>NW_011491489.1:4493-5435 GCF_000754665.1 Bison bison bison | reverse complement strand
GGCTCCAGTCATCTCAGAGCTTGACCAAGGGAAGGACCTGGTTCTAACTTCACTTATGAAGTTGTTGGCCATTTTCAATGCCTTGACGCATGGGGCTCACCTTGGGACTGTGTCACGAGATGGTAGCTCGCTTCTTCCATAGACATCATGAGAGACAGCCTAAGGAGGAAGTCTCAGTACATAGCCTGTAGCCTATCTCCAAAGTGACATCTGATTGCTTCTGCCATATTCTCTTCATTAGCTGGGAGTCAGTAAATCCTGCCCACACCCAAGGGGAGTAGAGTATACAAGTGAGCCAATACCACGGGGCAGGAGCTATCTTGATCACTGGGAGCCATCTTAGAGGTTCACTACCTGATGATCCACTATTTCAAGAGCAAACATGAAATAGGTCAACAAGTGGGTAGATCTTACTCCTTAGGAAAGATTTATTCAAATCACAGTTACTAAGGCTATTTTATTTATGACTGTCCACAGCACCATGAATAGTAAGTATCTGTGAGGTGGATGAAAGCATCCACAGTCCATTACTTTGTTTTAGAGTCTGTGTGTGTACAGAGGAAGTAAGTCATTAGAGCTTTTTCCCCACATCCTAGGTACCACCAAAGCTGGCTTTCTTATTTTGAATTGAAACAGCTGGACACACTGCTCTTTTTCTCTGTGTGTGTGTGCCTTTTTTTCCTTTTCTCCCTTGAGTTGTGTTACTTCTTAAGAAAGTAGAAGCAAAAGGAAAACAGTACTGCCAGTTGGATGGACTTTGCACTTGATTTTATCACTTGCTCATTTATTTTTAAGTACTTATAATTTGGTTTGATTTTTTTCCTTCCAGTTTTATTGATATAATTGGCCAAGAGCACTGTATAAGTTTAAGGTGTACAACATAATGATTTGACTTACATACATCGTGAAATGATTACCACAGTAAGTTTAGTGAGCATCCAT
>NW_011491489.1:0-652 GCF_000754665.1 Bison bison bison | reverse complement strand
TGTTATAAGCTTTGAAGCTCCAAATGCTGGCACATTGCCCGGTCCAGAGTACTGAGTGAACTTGCTGAATCAGTGAATCAGAGGCTCCTAGCCATGTTTCGATTTCCCTGGTCATGGCCTCTACTCCTCTCTAGATGGTATCTGCAGTCTGAACACTTGACCAACAAGACCCACAACCTTGTTTCCATTCTTCCTGCTGACACAGCCTTTAACCCACTTCTCTCCAAATTGTAGGGCGTCAATGTGAACCTGGTAACAATTAACCGGGTCTCTTCTCTCCATGAGGCGTGCCTTGGCGGACATGTGGCCTGCGCTAAGGCCTTACTGGAGAACGGTGCCCACGTGAGTAGCGGCCCTGCCTGTGGGTTCGGTGCCCTGGGACAGCTTCTAATCCTTAAAGACCCATCACCTTCCAGAATGCGCTTATCTGCAGTGGGGTGTGCAGGCCTGGCCCATCTGGGCACATGTTCTTGGATGGTCAGGAAAATACTGCTGGTATATTCCTTTCTTCAGCCTCTTTAGTAGTAGTAGTTTAGCTGCTAAGTTGTGTCCAACTCTTGCAACCCCATAGACTGTAGCCCGTCAGGCTCATCTGTCCATGGGATTCTCCAGGCAAGAATACTGGAGTGGGTTGCCATTTCCTTCTCCAGGG
>NW_011491488.1:19852-20667 GCF_000754665.1 Bison bison bison | reverse complement strand
ATTGGGGGCAAGAGGAGAAGGGGACGACAGAGGATGAGATGGCTGGATGGCATCACTGACTCGATGGACGTGAGTCTGAGTGAACTCCGGGAGTTAGTGATGGACAAGGAGGCCTGGCGTGCTGCGATTCATGGGGTCGCAAAGAGTCGGACACAACTGAGTGATTGATCTGATCTGAATACTCCAATGTGTATATGTACCATAGCTTTCTTCCTCAGGTGTAAAGTTCTAGTTTCACATCCCCGTTTTCAAGTTTCCTTCATCCTATATCCTATCACAGGTAAACACCCATTCTAAAGCAAGAAAAATATAAATTTTGGGTTTGCAATTTCAATGAAGGAAAATGGAGGATGATTTTGCCACTAACACACTTATACAAAGAAAATATATATAGAAAAAAATAGTTTCATGACTTTTAAAGGGAGTGATATAATATCCTACCTTGTTTTTAATTATTTCAACATTAAGTATTCAAGGTTAGAAGTAGTTATTTGTAGTATGAGAAGAAATAGACAATTTAAAGTAATTTGGTAGAGAATCTCAGGCTTCAAAGGGGAAAATGTAGTTTTAGGCTACAGATAATGAGTGGTCTCAGATGGCAGAGGTGGACTTAATAAAATATACTGGCTTGGAGGGTAACGGGATTGTTTCCAGTGCACCAATGAAGTGGAAAATCTCACTAAGAGGCAAGGGAAAGAAATCCTTTCCAAACTGATTAATAAGAGTCAGACACGACCGAGCAACTTCACTTTCACCTTTCACTTTCATGCATTGGGGAAGGAAATGGCAACCCACTCCAGTGTTCTTGCCTGGAG
>NW_011491488.1:16995-17433 GCF_000754665.1 Bison bison bison | reverse complement strand
TATACAGAGTGAAGTTAGCCAGAAAGAAAAACACCAATACAGCATACTAATGCATATATATGGAATTTAGAAAGATGGTAACGATAACCCTGTATGTGAGACAGCAAAAGAGACACACATGTATAGAACAGTCTTTTTGACTCTGTGGGACAGGGAGAGGGTGGGATGATTTGGGAGAATGGCATTGAAACATGTATAATATCATATAAGAAATGAATCGCTGGTCCAGGTTTGATGCAGGATACAGGATGCTTGGGGCTGGTGCACTGGGATGACCCAGAGGGATGGTACAGGGAGGGAGGTGGGAGGGGATAGGATGAGGATAGCGGGATGGGAGGTGGGAGATCAGGATGGGGAACATGTGTATACCTGTGGCAGATTTATGTTGATGTATGACAAAACCAACACAATATTGTGAAGTAATTAGCCTCCAATTAA
>NW_011491488.1:15053-16199 GCF_000754665.1 Bison bison bison | reverse complement strand
CTCAAAGCCTTTGCTCTTTCCTCTCTGGGACACCAAAGTCTGTGATCATGTGCTCACTTTCTACTAGTAACATTCTAACCTTCCCATCCTTTTTTGTACCTACAATTATACTTTCTGTTACTAACCACCTCTCCCTGCCCACTATCAAAAATAACTGCTAATTTGGCTTCTAACACCATTTTGCTCTTCAGTTGCTAAGTCGTGTCTGACTCTTTATGACAGCATAGACTGCAGCACACCACGCTTTCCTGTCCTTCACTATCCCCTGGAGTTTTCTCAAACTGATGTCCATCAAGTCGGTGACGCTATCTAACCATCTCATCCTCTGTTGCCCTCTTCTCCTCCTGCCCGCAATCTTTCCCAGCATCATAGTCTTTTCCAAGGAGTTGACTCTTCACATCAGGTGGCCAAAGTATTGGAGCTTCAGCTTCAGCATCAGTCCTTCCAGTATATATTCATGGGTGATGTCCTTGAGGATTGACTAGTTTGATCTCCTGCTGTTCAAGGGACTCTCAAGAGTCTTCTCCAATGCCTCAGTTCAAAAGCATCAATTCATTGGTGCTCAGTCTTTTTTATGGTCCAACTCTCACATCCACACATGACTACTGGAAAACCCATAACTTTGACCATATGGACCTTTGCTGGCTTCCCTGATAGCTCAGACAGTAAAGACTCTGCTTGCAATGCAGAAGACTTGGGTTCGATCCCTAGGTCAGGAAGATCCCCAGGAGAAGGGAATAGCTACTCACTCCTGTATTCTTGATTGAAAAATTCCGTGGGCAGAAGAGTTTGGAAGGCTACAAGTCCATGGGATGGCAAAGAGTTGGACATGATTGAGCAACACACACACACACACACACACAAACACACACACACACACACCCCTTTGTCAGAAAGGTGACATCTCTGCTTTTTGATATACTGCCTAGGTTTGCCATAGCTTTTTTTCCAAGGAGCAAGTGTCTTTTAATTGCACAGCTGCAGTCACTGCAGTGAATTTTGAGCCCAAGAAAATAAAATCGGTCACCATTTCCAATTTTTCCCCATCTATTTCCCATGCAGTGATGGGACTGGATGCCATGCCATAATATTAGTTTTCTAAATGTTGAGGTTTTTTTTTTTTTTTTTTTTTTTTTGAGGGGGGGG
>NW_011491488.1:14401-14953 GCF_000754665.1 Bison bison bison | reverse complement strand
ACTGATATAGTTTTCTTTTTTTTTTTTTTTAATAAATGTTGAGTTTTAATTCAGCTTTTAAACTCTCCTCTTTCACTATCATCAAGAGGCTCTAACACAATATATTACTTTTAACTTTACACATATTGCCGGGACCCAGCGTGAGGAACTCCGCCCGTGGCAAAGGTCATGAGGAAGGAGGCTCGGCATACACAAAGGCGGGATCGAGCCTCAGGAGTCCCTCTGGAAATTCTCAAGCATCTACCCCAAAAACCAGAGTCTGCCTACTTTACTACTTTGTGCTCTCACCTACACCTCTGACTTTACAGGGGGCTGTCCCCCACCACCATCTCTCTCTCTGAAAAAGAGTTAACTTCCAGCTCCAGTTAATAAAGTTCCTGGGCGTGACAGGAGTGTTTTAGTTCATAAACTCCTTTGGAAGTTCTCTAGCCTGCTTGAACAGGTTCTTCCAGCCACATGTGATTGTTCACAGCCCCCCAACTGTGAGAGGCACGAGATGTTCTAAACTTTCTAAATACATATTCCTTTGAGCAGTTAGAAGATTATTAGTAT
>NW_011491488.1:13341-13982 GCF_000754665.1 Bison bison bison | reverse complement strand
TGGGCTTCTAAGATCTGACCGGGGAGGCCTTAGTGTCTCCTCTCCTTTGGGAGAATGGGAGGACGCCTGCGGCCTACGTAGGTGGTGCAAACTCCTTGTCTTGGAGTTTTACTGGTTTTCCACGTAAACCAAGTTATTCAGCCTCTTTTCTCCACTGAATTTTTTCACTGAGCTATCCCTATTTAACCACTCTTTATATCTCTAATTAATACTTAATTAAGCTATTGTCTCCTGATCGTCGACGCCGTCTCCCCTTCAAAATCTCTGGATCCACCGGGACTGGACCCCGGCAACATATGAAATAGGATATTAGGTATTCTTTTGCTTAGATTATTTTATACATGTTTGTAAAATTCAACCACATTATTATGTGTACTTGTAATTTTCTCATTCTCCTTGCTTTATACAGCATTCAGTCTTATGAAAATATCACAATTTATGTATTATTTGTTTATTATGAATAATGTTTATAAAGACACGTTTCAAGACCTACTAGAAATCATAAAGTGTAGGAAGATAAATTGGTACAAACATTTTGGAAAATAGTTTGGCAGTTTATCCTTAAGTGAACAGGTACATACATTTTGAGATACCAATTACAGTTCTAAATGTATATGAACAGCTAGCATATAAACTATATA
>NW_011491488.1:10181-13241 GCF_000754665.1 Bison bison bison | reverse complement strand
ATATATTTGCATCAAAATAAGGGAAAAAATATTCATAGGAGCAAAATTTGTTGTCTTTTTTAGTTTAGCTATTCTGCTTGGTATATAGTGTTAACAAGATTTGACTTTATTTAAATCTGTCTTGATGAAAAGTGACAAATTTGGGTATCATTTTTTATAAGGTATTTGTTTAAGTCTTTTACCCATTTAAAATTGTATTGTACCTTTGTTCTATTTATTTGAAATACATTTTTAAATACGTATTCTGGATATCAATCTTTTTTGGAGGAAAGTTATATGTTTGGGAATACTCTTCCTTTGTGAGTTACCCTCTCACTCTTTTATTAGACTTGTTTGATGAAGAGAAGTCTTTAATCATAGTATAGCTAAATTTTCTCATTATAATCGGCAATTTTACTTTTCTGTATGCAAATAGCTATAAAGATGTTCTTATATATTTTCCTGTAAAAGTTGTGTTATCTGTCATATTTATATCTTTAGTCTTTTGGTTTATGATGATATATAGAAGCAAAAATTCATTTTTTCCATATTGGATAGCAGATTAACCCAATATAATTTACTGAAATTCCATACTTTTCACAGTGAGGTGTAATTTCAGTTTCATCATATACTGGGCAATTTTCATAGGCATTGTCGAATTCTGGACCGTTTTACATGGTCAGTTAGTCTGTTTGTCTATTCCGATGGCAGTATCTCTCTTTCTTAATTTCTATAAGAAGTCATGGCTTTGATAGTATAAGCCCTCCAGCTTTGTTTCCTTTCCTGATTGCCTTACTACCCCCTGCTATTTGCTTGTCTATATAAATTTTTTTTTTAATTAAAGCATAATTGCTTTAAAATGTTGTGTTGTTTTCTGCCCTACAACAATGTGAATCAGTCATAATTATTTATATCCTTTCCTTCTTGAGATTTCTTCCATTCCTCCCATCTAGGTCATCTGGTTTTAGAGAGCCAGGCAGGACTCCCTGTGTTATATAGCAACTTCCCACCAGTTATCTATTTGCACAAGATAGTGTATATATGCCGATGCTATTTTCTCTATTTATTCTACCCTATCCCCCTGTTGGGTCCACAAGTCTGTTCTCTATGTCTGCATCTCCATTTCATCTCTGTAAATAGGTTCATCAGTATCATTTTTTTAGATTGCATATATATGCATTAATACATGATATTTATTTTTCTCTTACTTCACTCTGTATAACAAACTCTAGGTTCATCCACCTCTCTGTAACTGACTCAAATTCATTCCTTTATATGGATGAATAATGTTCCATTGTATATATGTACTACATCTTCTTTATCCATTCATCAGTTGTCAGGCATATAGATTGCTTCCATGTCCTGGCTACTGTAAAGAGTCCTGCAATGAACATTGGGGTACATGCGTCTTTCTCAATTGTGGGTTTCTTGGGGTATATGACCGGTAGTGGGATTGCTGAGTCATATGACAGTTTTATACCTAAATTTATTTGTTAAGGAATCTCCATACTGTTCTCCATAGTGACTGTATCAATTTACATTCCCATCAACAGTGAGAGGGTTCCCTTTTCTCCATATCCACTTCAGCATGTATTCTTTGTAGTTTTTTTGATAATTGCTATTTTGATTGGTGTGAGATGATTCTTCATTGTAGTTTTGATTTGCATTTATGTAATAATAAATGATGTCAAACATCTTTTCATGTGTTTATTGGCCATCTGTAAGTCTTTGGAGAAATGTCTGTTTAGATCTTCTACTCATTTTTTGATTGGGCTGTTTGTTTTTCTGATGATCTGTATAAGCTGCTATATATTTTGGAGAGTAATCCTTTGTCTGTTGCTTCATTGGCAATTACTTTCTCCCATACTGAGGGTTGCCTTTTCATCTTATTTATAGATTCCTTTGCCGTGCGGAAGCATTGAAGTTTAATTAGGTCCCATTCATCTATTTTTTAACTCCATTATTCTAGGAAGTGAGACAAAGAGGATCTTGCTGTGATTTATGTCAAAGAGGACTGTCCAAGTTTTCCTCTAGAGCTTTATAGTTTCTGGCCTTACATTTGAGTCTTCAATCCAGTTTGAGTTTATTTTTGTGTATGGTGTTCAGAAGTGTTCTAATTTCATATTTTTACATGTAGATGTCCAGTTTTCCCAGCGCCACTTATTGAAGAGACTGTTTTTTTCTCCATTTTATATACTTGCCCCCACTGTCAAAAATAAGGTACATGAGTTTATCTCTGGGCTTTCTATCTTGTTCCATCGGTCTATATTTCTGTATACTTCTATTTTTGTGATAGCACCATGCTGTCTTGATGGCTGTAGCTTTGAAGTATAGTCTGAAGTGAGGAAGGTTGATTCCTCCAGCTGTTTTGCTTTCTTAAGATTTCTTTGGCAATCTGTTGTGTTTCTGTACAAACGGTGATTTTTTTTTGTTTTGTTCTAGTACTGTGAACAAAGGCCATTGGCAATTTCATAGGAATTGCATTGAATTTGTAGATCGCTTTGGGTAGTATAGTCATTTTCACAATACTGACTGTTCCAATACAACATGGTATATCTCTCCATCTGTTTCTGTTATCTATGATTTTATTCATCAGTGTCTTACAGTTTTCTGCATACAAGTCTTTTGTCCCTTTAGGTATGTTTATTCCATGGTGGCTCAGATGGTAAAGCGTCTGCCTATAATGTGGAAAACCCAGGTTCATTCCCTGGGTTGGGAAGATCCCCTGGAGAAGGAAATGGCAATCCATTCCAGTACTCTTGCCTGGAAAATCCCATGGATGGAGGAGCCTGATTGGCTATAGTCCATGGGGTCGCAAAGAGTCAGACACGAATAAGCAAGTTCACTTTCACTTTTTCACTTTATTCCTGGGAATTTTATTCTTTTTGTTATTCCTAGGTATTGTATTCTTTTTGTTGCTATGGTGAATGAGATTGTTTCCTTAATTTCTATTTCTGATTTTTTATTGTTAGTATATAGGAATAAAAGGGATTTCTGTGTATTAGCTTTATATCATGCGACTTTACTAAAGTCATTGATTAACTCTAGCAATTTTCTGGTGGCATCTTTAGGGTTTTCCAA
>NW_011491488.1:9039-9321 GCF_000754665.1 Bison bison bison | reverse complement strand
TAACTTCTTTTTCTTCTCTGATTGAAGTGGCTAGGACTTCCAAAACTATATTGAACTGTAGTGGCAAGAATGGGCACCCTTGTCTTATTCCTCATCTTATAGGAAATTTTTTTCGGTTTTTCACCATTTGGCAGTAATGCTTGCTGTCAGTTTGTCATATATGGCCTTTATTGTGTTAGGGAAGGCAACTTCTACGCTGATTTTCTTTTCTTTTTTTCTTTTATTTATTTTATTTTTTAACTTTACAATATTGTATTGGTTTTGCCATATATCAACATGACA
>NW_011491488.1:6365-8939 GCF_000754665.1 Bison bison bison | reverse complement strand
TGGTCTGATATATTCCCTATTTGTTCCTGATTCAGTCATAGAAACTTTTACTTTTGTAAGAATTTGTCCATTTCTTCCTGGTTATCCATTTTATCGGCATATAGTTTCTTGTAATAGTCTCTTATGATCCTTTGTATTTCTGCATTATCTATTATAACTTCTCCTTTTTCATTTCTAATTTTATTCATTTAAGTCTTCTCTATTTTTTTTTCTTATTGAGTCTTGATAATGGTTTTTCAGTTTTGCTTATCTTCACAAATAATCAGCTTTTAGTTTTATTGATTTTGCTATTGCCTCCTTCATTCCTATTTCATTTATTTCTGTTCTGGTTTTTGTGATTTATTTCCTTCTACTAACTTTGTTGATTTTCAGCTCTTCTTTTTCTAGTTGCTTTAGGTGTCAGGTTAAGTTATTTATTTGATGTTTTTCTTATTTCTTGAGATAAGGCTTGCATTGCTATAAACTTCCCTCTTAGCACTGCTTTAACTGCATTCTGTAGGTTTTGAGTTACTGTGTTTTCATTGTAATTTGTTTCCAGGTATTTTTTTTTCCCTTTGATTTCTTCATTAACCTCTTAGTTATTTAGAAGCATATTGTTTAGCTTCCATGTGTTTATGTTTTTTTACATTGTTTTTCTTGTAATTGATATCCATCTTAGAGCAATTTAATCAGAAATATTGCTTTATATAATTTCAATTTCCTTAAATTTATTAAGGCTTGGTTGTGAACCAAGATGTGATCTATCCTGGAGAATATTCTATGTGAACTTGAGAAAAACGCGAATTCTACTGTTTTTGGATGGAATGTCCTGTAGATATCAATCAGGATCATCATGTCCAATGTATCATTTACAGTTTGTGTTTCCTTATTAATTTTCTCTCCTGTTGACCTTTCCATTCTTATGAGTGAGGCATTTAATTCCTTCACTGTTACTATGTTATTGTCAATTTCCCATTTTATAGTTGTTAGCATTTGCCTTATGTACTAAGATGGGTGCATATATATGTTGTGTGTGTGTGTATGTGTGTGTGTACACACATACACACACACACATACATTGAAGTACTTTGGCCACCTGATGTGAAGAATTGACTCACTTTAAAAGTCCCTGATGCTTGGAAAAATTAAAGGTGGAACAGAAGGGGATGACAGAGAATGAGATGGTTGGATGGCATCACTAACTCAATGGACATGAGTTTGAGTAAACTCTGAGAGTTGGTGATGGACAGGGAGTCCTGGTGTACTGCAGTCCATGGGATTGCAAAGAGTCAGATAAGACTGAGCAACTGAACTGAACTGAACTGAATTATTGCTTTATCTTCTACTTGGATTGATCCCTTGATCATTATATATTGTCCTTCCTTGTCTCTTATAGTGGTCTCAATACCAGAAGTCTATGAGGCTGTCTTCATTTCTTTTCATTCTTTTTTATTTATTCTTCTCTTCTTCAATTATTTAAACCATTCTATCTTCCAGCTTACTTATCCACTCTTCTGCCTTAGGTATTCTGCTCTTGATTTCCTCTATTGCATTTTTATCTCAGTTATTGTGATGTTCATTGTTTCTTTTCTTTACTTCTTTTATGTCTTAGTTAAATATTTCTTGTATCTTCTCTATCTGTGCTTCCAATTTATTCCCACGATTTTTGGATCATCTTTACTATCATTATTCTGAAGTCTTTTTTAGGTAGACTACCCATTTCCCTCTTCATTTGTTTGATCTTTTGGGTTTTTATTATGCTCCTTCATCTGCTTCATGTGTCTCTGTCTTTTCATTTTGTTTAATTTACTATGCTTGGGGTCTCCTTTTTGCAGGCTGCAATGTTGTAGTTCCTCTTATTTGTGAGTCTATCTCCAGAGGCTCAGGGCAGACCAGTGCCTGGTGAAGGTTTCCTAGCAGGGGGGAATGGTGCTTGTTTTCTAGTGAGTGGGGCTGGATCTTGTCTCTATGAAGGGCAGTGCCTCACACAGTGGTTTGTTTTGGGGGTTTCTGTGAGGTTGCTATGGTTTTGGGCAGCATGTCTGCTAATGGATACTGCTGTGTTCCTATTTTGCTAGCTTTTTTGTGTGAGGCATCCAGCACTGGAGTTTGCTGGACTTTGGGTAGTGCCAAGTCTTAGTGTTGAGATGGAGTCCTTTTGGATAGCTGTTTTGAATTAATACTCCAGTGGGTTGGTAGTTCTATGGTGGTCCAACAGCCTGGATTCAATTCTCCAACCATGGAAGTTCAGGCCTGACCCCTGGATAGAGCACAAACCACACAGTATAGAAGAGAAGGGGAAAGAAAGCAATAGTGAAAAAAAAAAAAATCAAACATACATATAAACAAAAAAAAGAATAGACAGGCAAAACCCCTAGAGAAATTGTAAATGAAAGAGTAAACAGACAAGAACATACAAAAAAACTTACATATTCAAATGAAAATAAAATAATAAAAGAGGAATCAAAAAGGAAGAGAGCAATACATCCAATAAATAAACCCATAAATGAAAAAGAACATTGAACTTAGAATAGCAAAAGTACAAAACCAAAAACATGGGAAGCAATGCAATATAATGAGAAAGTGCTTTAGAAG
>NW_011491488.1:4879-6265 GCF_000754665.1 Bison bison bison | reverse complement strand
ATATATATATATATATAGAGAGAGAGAGAGAGAGAGAGAGAGACAGACAGACAGACAGACAGAGACAGAGAGAGACAGAAAGTGAGACCGAGTGTGGTAGTAAGAAGAATATATTCCTGTGACCTTAATTTTTCTTGTCACAGAGTGAGCTGCAGCCAATCTGCTAACTCAGAAGGTCCTCCAATATTTCTAGGAAGGTCTCTGGACCTGCTGTGGGCACTGAGGGGCCAACTCAGATTCAAATCTGGCCTTACTCCAGTTTATACTTGCTTCTGAGGTTCACAGCCTCGATTTAATTGCAGGGATTTAATCTGTTTCTCCTGCGACTGTATGAGAAAATTCCATTTCTCTCTTCTGGTAACATAGACCCTGGTGCTCTGCTTTGCTTTGGCTCCACCTCTGTAGGCTGCCTTGAGACACCTGTTCCCCACCAAGACAATAGAAGGTGAAAGCAGCAGTTGACTAGGGGTCACTTGCTAAGTTGGGCCAGGGAGACGGAGGGTTATGGCAGACACAGTTGGAATATGTGGGGAGTGCTTGCAGCAGCATAGGCATACAGGAAGTTAGTACAGCTTGAGGTAGGTCATGCATTCTCCCAGGGGAACTGACCTTAGCTCATGCGTCCCTCAGCAGTGCCAAGCTGCACAAGATCCAAGGAAGTTGTGGGCAGTCGTGCCTACTCACAGCTTGGTAACAGTTGCAACCTCTGGGGTCAGGATCTCAGTGGTGTCTTATCCTCCATCTCTGGCACTCGTGCAGGTTTTGGTAGCTGCTGGTCAGCATGCCCACCTCTGTGGTCATAGACTGTAGCCATGACCCATCCTGTACTCATGAAGGTGGTGTTCTGCCATCTGCCAGTGCATGCAGTTAGAGGATCCCCACAGCAAATGATCTCTTGCCTCTCTGACTGGCCTAGGCTTTTCCTTGGACTCCCTCAGCTGTGCTGTACTAGTCCCTGAGGAGTATTTTCATAACAGTCAACCTCAGTTCTGTCCCTGAGGTCTGACCCCCAAAGCCTGAGCCTCAGAACCCAGCCCCTACTTGCCACTGCAGTCATGCAAGCCATTTCTTATCTGGAAAGTGCTGTTCAGCAGCAATCTCTGTGGTGAATTCTCTCTGTTTTGCCTTCTGAGCACCTGTTGTACTGCTCCCCTTTGAGGTTCCAAAGCTTTCCCTGCCCCCACCTGTGAGGGGGTTTCTGACTGTGCAGAAATTTTTCTCCTGCACAACAGCCTCCCAGAGGCACAGGTCCCATCCTGATTACTTTGTCTTTTTATTTTCTTATTTCTTTTACCCTATCCTGTTATGTGGAGATTAGATTGCTTTCTTGCAAGTCTGGGGTCTTCTGCCAGCATTCAAAAGGTGTTCTGTAGGAGTTGTTCCACA
>NW_011491488.1:3474-3783 GCF_000754665.1 Bison bison bison | reverse complement strand
CAAGCATTCTGTATCCTGCATCGAAACTGGACTGGCGATTCATTTCTTATATGATATTATACATGTTTCAATGCCATTCTCCCAAATCATCCCACCCTCTCCCTCTCCCAGAGAGTCCAAGAGACTATTCTATACATCTGTGTCTCTTTTGCTGTCTTGCATACAGGGTTATCGTTTCCGTCTTTCTAAATTCCGTATATATGCGTTAGAATACTGTATTGGTGTTTTTGGCTTAGATCACTTTCTGGCTTACTTCACTCTGTATAATAGGCTCCAGTTTCATCCACCTCATTAGAATTGATTCAAATG
>NW_011491488.1:938-2060 GCF_000754665.1 Bison bison bison | reverse complement strand
ATAATTGCTGATAGTAGTCTCTTATGATCCTTTGTATTTCTGTGTTGTCTGTTGTGATCTCTCCATTTTAATTTCTAATTTTATTGACTTGATTTTTCTCACTTTGTTTCCTGATGAGTCCAGCTAATGGTTTGTCAATTTTATTTATCCTTTCAAAGAACCAGCTTTTGGCTTTGTTGATTCTTGCTATGGTCTCTTTTGTTTCTTTCGCATTTATTTCTCCCTAAATTTTAAGATTTCTTTCCTTCTACTAACCATGGGGTTTTTCATTTCTTCCTTTTCTAGTTGCTTTAGGTGTAGAGCTAGGTTATTTATTTGACTATTTTCTTGTTTCTTGAGGTAGGCCTGTATTGCTATGAACTTTCCCCTTAGCACTGCTTTTACAGTATCCCACAGGTTTTGGGTTGTTGTGTTTTCATTTTCATTCATTTCTTTGCATATTTTGATATCTTTTTTGATTTCTTCTGTGATTTTTTGGTTATTCAGCAGCATCTTGTTCAGCCTCCGTATGTTGGGATTTTTAATATTTTTTCTCCTGTAATTTAGATCTAATCTTACTGCATTGTCTTAAGAAAATATGCTTGGAATGATTTCAATTGTTTTGAATTTATCAAGGCTAGATTTATGGCCCAGTATGATCTATCCTGGAGAAGGTTCCATGTGCGCTTGAGAAAAAGGTGAAATTCATTTTGTTGGGGTTAAATATCCTGTAGGTATCAATTAGGTCTAACTGGTCTATTGTATCAATTACAGTTTATGTTTCCTTGTTAATTTTCTGTTTAGTTGATCTATCCATAGGTATGAGTGGGATATTAAAGTTTCCCACTATTATTGTATTATTGTTAATTTTACCTTTCATACTTGTTTGCATTTGTCTTTTACATATTGTGGTGCTCCTATGTTGGGTGCATATATATTTATAATTGTTATATCTTCTCGGATTGATCTGTTGATCATTATGTAGTGTCCTTCTTTGTCTTTTTCACAGCCTTTAAAGTCTATTTTATCTGATATGAGTATTGCTATTCTTGATTTCTTTTGGTCTCTATTTTTGTGGAATATCTTTTTCCAGCCCTTCACTTTCAGTCTGTATGTGTCCCCTGTTTTGAGGTGGGTCTCTTG
>NW_011491488.1:0-838 GCF_000754665.1 Bison bison bison | reverse complement strand
TTCTCATTATTAGTGTATAGGAATGCAAGGGATTTCTGTGTGTTGATTTTATATCCTGCAACTTTACTATATTCATTGATTAGCTCTAATAAATTTCTGGTGGAGTCTTTAGGGTTTTCTATGTAGAGGATAATGTCATCTGCAAACAGTGAGAGTTTTACTTCTTCTTTTCCAATTTGGATTCCTTTTATTTCTTTTTCTGCTCTGATTGCTGTGTCCAAAACTTCCGAAACTGTGTTGAATAGTAGTGGTGAAAGTGGGCACCTTTGTCTTGTTGCTGACTTTAGGGGAAATGCTTTCAATTTTTCACCATTGTTTGCTGTGGGTTTGTCATATATAGCTTTTATTATGTTGAGGTATGTTCCTTCTATTCCTGCTTTCTGGAGAGTTTTTATCATAAATGGATGTTGAATTTTGTCAAAGGCTTTCTCTGAATCTATTGAGATAATCATATGGCTTTTATTTTTCAATTTGTTAATGCGGTGTATAACATTGATTGAATTGTGGATATTGAATAATCTTTGCATCCCTGGGATAAAGCCCACTTGGTCATGGTGGATGATCTTTTTAATGTATTGTTGAATTCTGATCACTAGAATTTTGTTAAGGATTTTTGCATCTATGTTCATCAGTGATACTGGCCTGTTATTTTTTTTTTGGGGGGGGGGCATCTTTGTTCGGTTTTGTCATTAGGGTGATGGTGGCTTCATAGAATGAGTTTGGAAGTTTATCTTCCTCTGCAATTTTCTGGAAGTAGTTTGAGTAGGATAGGTGTTAGCTCTTCTCTTAAATTTTTGCTACAATTCAGCTGTGAAGCCATCTGGACCTGGGTCTTTTG
>NW_011491487.1:14236-14950 GCF_000754665.1 Bison bison bison | reverse complement strand
ATGCTCCATTAAACGTTAGTAAAAGATAGTGGCTCTAGTTCCCTGTGCTATATGATACATCCTTGATGTTTATCTATTTTATACATAGTAGTTTATATCTTTAATCCCATACCCCTACCTTGCCCCCCTTCCCTCTCCCCAGTTGTAACCACTAGTTTGTTTTCTATATCTGTGAGTCTTTCTGTTTTGCTGTATACCTTCATTTGTATTATTTTTAAGATTCCACATATAAGTGACATCATACAGTGTTTGATTTTTTTCTTTGACTTATTTTACTGTCCATTAACAGATGAATGGATAAAGAAAATATGATATATACACACATATACACAAAATGGAATATTACTGAGCCATAAAAAAGAATAAAATTCTGTCGTTTTCAGCAGCATGCATGGATGTAGAGCCTGTGTTTTTTAACCACAGTGCTCATAGCAATGAGGAGCATACACAATTTTTGATCTTTAAAAACATGTCATGTTTATGGCCTTTGTTTCTGTACCCAAGTAAGTGCTGGTGTGCCTATGGCACAGAAAGCCAAACTTGACACTGGGTATTTGCAGCAAAGTCAGGGTTTACTGTAGCACACCAATCAAGGGAGTGGGAGACAAGCCTCAGATCCATTCCAACTTGATCTTTGAGTTAGGGGCTTTTTTAAATGGGGAAGAACAAAGAGGCTGGGATTAATCATCATCTTGTGACATTTCTGTGATATTT
>NW_011491487.1:9712-10196 GCF_000754665.1 Bison bison bison | reverse complement strand
GAGGAGCCTGGAGAGCTACAGTCCATGGGGCGTGCAAAGAGTTGGACACGACTGAGCACAAACACACACTGTGAACTGATTACCGCACTCAAGCTAACTAATGTATCCATCACCTCACAGTTAAGTGTGTGTGTGTGTGTGTGTGTGTATGTATGGGAGAACACTTAGGATCTACCCCTTTAGCAAACTTCAAGTGTACAGTTACTATTAACTGTAGTCACCGTGCTGTACATAAGATCTCCAGAACTCCCTTGTCTACACTGATTTTAAGAAGTAAACTCCAGCCTCTTTAGCATGGATTTCACACTGCACTACCACTGTTCAGTTCACTTCAGTCGCTCAGTCGTGTCTGACTCTTTGCGACCCCATGAATGGCAGCACGCCAGGCCTCCCTGTCCATCACCAACTCCCGGAGTTCACTCAGACTCACGTCCATCGAGTCAGTGATGCCATCCAGCCATCTCATCCTCTGTCGTCCCCTTCT
>NW_011491487.1:4703-6059 GCF_000754665.1 Bison bison bison | reverse complement strand
CACGGCTGCTCCAGCAAAGCGCAGCCGCTGCTCCTTACCTTGGACGAGGGGTATCTCCTCACAGCTGCCCCTCCTGACCTTGAACGTGGAGTAGCTCCTCTAGGCCCTCCTGCACAGCCACTGCTCTTTGGACTGGGGTAGCTCCTCCTGACCGCCGCCCCTGGCCTCGGGCGTGGGGTAGCTCCTCCCGGCCACCGCTGTTAGATTAAAACATAGTATTGATTTTATTGTGTAGTGGAAATTGTCTCAAAAATATCTTTAAGATCTTTATACTGGCTCAGAAATTTCATTGAGAAACACTAGAAAACAATGTTGATAAATTGACTACTTCTAAGAATGCTGGAAGTTTGGGGGGAAAGTTGAACTATTAACAGGCTCAGAAATGAGAGTTATAGAAATGAAAAATGGAAGAAAGTATAGGAAAAATCATGTTCTTAAACATTTTGTGCCTTTATTTATTTATTTATTTTGCCACTCCACATGGCCTGTGTTATCTCAGCTCCCTGACCAAGAGTCAAACTTGTGCCCCCTGCTGTGGAAAAGCAGAGTCTTAACCACTGGACCACTAGGGAAGTCCCCATTTTGTGCTTTTTAAATATAAAAATTCAAAAATCTTGAAACAAACAAAGAGACCTACTAATCCACATTTTTGATTAAAGCCAATTTTTTATTCCCTGCCATCTCCATGCCATACTTGATTTTCTCCCCATGAGACCATCTCAGTGTATGACACCACGACCCATCTAGTTGTTCAAGCTCTATGCCTACAAATTTCCTGCCCCACATCCAACCTATCTACAGATCTTGTCACTTTGACTTCCAGAGTATATTCCAGGTGTTCCAACCTCTCTACCTGGACTCCTCCACGATTCTCCCTTCTGCCGCTATCTTTCTTGGACGGTTGTAGTGGCCTCCTATAATCCAATTCCCATACAGCAGCTGGAGCATCTCTTTAGAAGTATTAACTGGATGATGTTACTCCCCTGCTGGATTATGGTGTTCTGCCGTGTTCTGACCCCTGCTCTTCCCTGTTGCAGACCACACTTCCTCCTTTTGATTCTTCCAGCACATCAAGCTCCTTTTGGTCTTTTGTACTAACTGTTCTCTCTGGAACGTTCTCTCTGCCCCTCCCTCATCTTTCTCTGGCTGGCATCATTCATCTCTCAGTTTAAGTATCACCTCTGGTTCCTTGCGGAGAAGGCAATGGCACCCCACTCCAGTACTCTTGCCTGGAAAATCCCATGGATGGAGGAGCCTGGTGGGCTGCAGTCCATGGGGTCGCTAAGAGTCGGACATGACTGAGCGACTTCACTATCACTTTTCACTTTCATGCATTGGAGAAGGAAATGGCAACCC
>NW_011491487.1:0-856 GCF_000754665.1 Bison bison bison | reverse complement strand
CTTAAGAATTTTAACTTTTTTTCCTGTGATACATACACATGATTATTTTGAAATGAATGACACTCCTGGAACTGTCAAATGTATTTTACAGATACTGAGGCAAAGGTTTACCCACATGAATAGTCTTAGAATGGTACAGGTTTATTAAGCAGTGATTAATTTTGCCAAGGAGGCAAAAAGGGAAGAATGAAATAAATGAAAGAGGTTTTGAAAAACTAAAGTATGCTTTATTTTGTTGTGATTACACCCAGGTTTGCAGGTTGACACGATTATCTCCCTTTGTCCCAAATTTGTCCCAAATTATCCCATTCAGCAAATCTGAAGTTTAATTTGACAAACTGAATAGAGCACATTATCCTGAAATGGAGCAAATACCTTCCACTTGACTTCGGTAGGAGTCACAGTCGCTGAATATACCCTTTATGCAGAGAACACTTGGTGAATTACTATAGTCTGTAGCCTTGCTTTTTAGATATACAGGTAGATCTTTTTGAAATGTAGATGCGGGTTCTGGGACAGGGCTGGAGATGCCTCCTTTTGGGGGACCATACTTTGAATAGTGAGGCTTTAAGCACAGCTGGGATCTTTGTCCATAGCCCTTTCAGGAATGATAAACATCCCTGTCCTCGAGCCTCTCAGGTTGGCCTCCCAGCACGGGCTGACAAACCAGACGTGTTCAGCCTGCATTAGAGCACAAAGCCCAGTACTCCTTGGGTGTTTCTTTAAATCTCAAGTAGCAACTCCTTTCAGCCTTCCCTCACCTAGTCTCTTCTCAAACATTCCAAACAGCTGAAGAAAACCCACTGAACTCCTCAAACGCATGCCAAACACACACACACACACACACTTTCCCTCA
>NW_011491486.1:68289-69256 GCF_000754665.1 Bison bison bison | reverse complement strand
GATGCAGGAGATGTAAGAAATGCAAGTTTGATTCCTGGGTCAGGAAGATTCCCTGGAGGAGGGAATGGCAAGCCACTCCAGTGTTCTTGCCTGGACAATCCCATGGACAGAGGACCCTGGTGGGCTATAGTCCATGGGGTTGCAAAGAGTTGGACACAACTGGAGTGACTTAACACAGCACAGTGATTTAGGTGAGACACAATGGTGACAATGGAGCTGTGTTAGAAAAGAAATGGGCCTGTTTCTTATGTGGCTGATTTTCTAACTTCTCTCTGTGAAGTACTTACTGATAAAATAAGTCTATTGGCAAAGTCTTTCTATGCAGAGTCAAGGATTGGTCTTGTTCTGGCTAGAGTGACTGGACCACTGTCTTGAAACTCCTTGGCCATAACATCAGTCAAGTTATAACCAAATTTCAGCCAATATTTCTAAAAGTATGGGTTACAGACTACATGCAGTCAGTGAACCCACAGAACTTGTTAAACTGCAGTTTCCCAAGCCTCACCCCAGACATACTGAATTAGGGAATGGGGCCCAGGGATTTCAATGTTTTAACAAGTCCGGTAATTCTCATGCATGTTAAAGTTTGAGAATCATTGATCTAGTCCCGTAGTTTTCAAAAAATGATCTCGGAGCACTGTTCCCTGAGATTCTTTCAGGGACCCATGAGGTCAAAACTATTTTCACAATACTGTGTAGACATTATTTGCAGAATTCACTGTGTTGACATTTACACGGATGGTTTAAAAGCAGTGGTGGGTAAAAGCTGCTGGCACCTTAGCACCGATCAAGACAGAAGCAGCAAACTATATTGTGTACATTCTATGCATTTGCAGTAAAAAGGAAATGCTGGTTTCACTTAGGACTCTTCTTGATGTAACAGTAAGAATAATTATTTTTTTTTTAATCTCTACACAGCTTTTTTTTTTTTTTTGCCTGTTCTGTGTGGTGACAATGGGAAGTAGTT
>NW_011491486.1:65858-66708 GCF_000754665.1 Bison bison bison | reverse complement strand
CTCTGTCCATGGGATTCTCCAGGCAAGAATACTGGAGTGGGTTGCCATGCCCTCCTCCAGGGGATCTTCCTGATCTAGGGAGCAAACTAGTGCCTCCCTGCATTCCTGCAAGAACTTCTGCGGTTCCTGCATTTCAAGTGAATTCTTTACCTCTAAGCCACCACGGAAGCCCCACAACACATTAAAGGGATGTGCAGTACTGGTTTGTCTGGTTCCCAGTAAACCACAGACATATATTTCCAGATACTTTTAAGAAAGCACTTGTATATTTGTTTGTTGAGGTGCAATGATAAAAACTAAAATTTTAATTGAGAGCTGCTATGAAGCAGTCAATTGAAGAAACTAAATTTGGTTTGTTGGTAACTGGTAGTAACCAGAAGTGAGCAAAAAACAAGTCGTCACAAAACAGGAATTTGCATAAAGAGAGGTTAGTTTGGCTTAAAAGTTTAGATAATTTTTTTTTTACTCATTTAAAAAAAAATCCACTTAGGACTGCTTGGTTTGGGGAGCTTTGGTATCCCTCTTTGAAGTACATTGACCTTCCCCAGTTGTCCAAAGAGTTTGGGCTATAGGGAAGGAAACTGAGCCTTTAAAAGCTACTTGGTGAGGACTTCCCTGGTGGTGCAGGGGTTGAGACTGTGCTTCCACTGCAGGGGTGCGGGTTCAAGCCCTGGTTAGTGAACTAAGGTCCCAAATGCCATGGTGGTGTGGGCCAAAAAAAAGCTACTGTGGACAAATGAATATTTAAGAAGTTCACGTGAATTGGTTCCAGATTTTCTAAAGGAGGAAATGTTTGTTAGAAAATTGTGTTGAAATTCACCACACCTAGATCTTGTTCATTCCATATACA
>NW_011491486.1:65606-65758 GCF_000754665.1 Bison bison bison | reverse complement strand
CAGAATGAATGTGAGCTTAGTTTTTTAAGAGCTACTTTGGCTTTCAGTTGCCCTTATTATTTGTAAGTCACTCATTGTGAAGATTTTTTTCTAATATTAAAAGTGAAAAACTGGTTGAAGGAGATATTAGAACAGCTTTCCTCACCTCCTTG
>NW_011491486.1:65133-65506 GCF_000754665.1 Bison bison bison | reverse complement strand
TTACATTAATATATATTTATAGCTGTTATATATGAATGAATAAATATTTCTAAAATTCCTGTTAATTTCTAATCTGGTTAATATGAATAGAAATCTACATAAACAAAAGTTCTTTGGAGAGTTTAAAGGAATCCTAAATCCAGAAATTTAGAGAAATGCTGACCTAGCCCTTGTGTTCTTAACAATGTGCTAAACATTACCACTTGTGGAAATCAGAATAGGCCTGGCAGGACTAGGTTTTTTTAATAAGAATCCTAAAAATTGTTTACCTGTGAATATGGTATCAGAAAATTATGCATCTGTTACCTTTTGAACAGTATTGTTTCTAATTTTCTAGTGCCTTTAATATGCTATTTCCTGAAAGTTCCAGCTG
>NW_011491486.1:62114-65033 GCF_000754665.1 Bison bison bison | reverse complement strand
TTGTATTTTGTGTTTGAATGCCAAGATGCTGTAAGTATGTCATCATTATGCTTAGGATATTTCATATTTTATAAAATATTTTAGAGTTCATTTTACATTTTGACATGTTAATATTAAAATGTGTGAGGAAAAGATCCTGAAGCACAGAGCTCACTACATAGTTTGCATTTGACAAATAATTTATTCAATGAATTTGTCTGTGTTCACAAATAAATAAGATTAGACCCAGACCATAATATTATTGGAGATATTGGAGAAGAAAATGACACCCCACTCCAGTATTCTTGCCTGGAGAATCCCATGGACAGAGGAGCCTGGTGGGTTACAGTCCTTGGAGTCACAAGAGTCGGAGACGACTGAGGCAAATGAAGCAAGCATAATATCACTGGGCTTCCCTAGTGGTGCACGGGTAAAGAATCCTGTCAATGCAGGAGATGTGGGTTCAATCCCTGGGTTGGGAAGATCCCCTGGAGAAGGGAATGGCTACCCACTCCAGTGTTCTTGCCTGGGAGATCCCATGGACAGAGGAGCCTTGCAAGCTACAGTCCATGGGGCCACAAAAGTGTCAAACATGACTTAGTGACTAAACAGCAACAATAATTTTGTTAGTTTTTTGAAAGAAATGAATGAGATTGGTCACCAGCAGGATCCTAGTGTCAGATTTCTATATATTATGAATAATAACTATGAAGTGTTTTTTGCCAGTAGTGATGAGGATGCTAATTATAATTGAATGATGTTTTAATTGAATGATATTCAGTAACAGTAGTAAGAGTTGCTACAGCCTATTTTTTTACGTTTGTTCCCAAGATAAGCACATACCAAAACCTTTAGTCATTGTTTTTTTCCTCAAACTTTAAACTTTTTATTTTGTGTTGGGGTGTGGCCAATTAACACTAGTAGTAAAGGATGCACCTGCAAGTATAAGAGACTTGGGTTTGAGATGCTGGTTCGATCCCTAAGTTGGGAAGATTCCTTGGAGTAGGAAATGGCAACCTACTCCAGTATTCTTGCCTGGAAAATTCCATGGACAGAGGGGCTTAGTAGGCTAAAGTCCATGGAGTCGCAAAGGGTCGGACATGACTGAGCACACACACACATATAGCCAGTTAACAATGTTATGGTAGTTTTAGGTGAACAGCGAAGGGACTCAGCCATACATACACATGTATCCATTATTCATTGTTGAACATTTGAGATTAGAGTCTAAATTTCCTCTTATGCTAAATTATCGTCTATTCCTAATCTGTCTCTTCTCCCAAAGTACCCTAGATAGCAGAGTGAAAATGTGAGAAACTTGAGCCGCATCATGTTATTAATGGTTTTTAAGTGGGAAGTTCAGGGATTCCCTATAGAATTGATTAATTGCTACATTTTGTCTATCAAGGTAAGTGTCGAAGTTCTGCTGGACCCGGGAACGTGTATTTAAGCAACAAGGGTTCAGATTAGCTATTCTTGACCATTAAATTGTCAACTATAAAGTGATGTTAACACACTAGAATTGTAAACATGACAGCTTTTCCTTTTTGCTTTTCAACTCTGAAAATTTATCAGAGACAAAGCGTTAAAATTTATAAATAAGTCCTTGAAACAAAGTATAGATTTAGAGAGATTTAAATCCTGAAATGACAGCTATTCTGTGATCAGGGTTTATGCCATTAACGTTTGTTCTCCAATTAATGATCAGTTTTCTTCATATGACACTTTTAGTCTATTAAAGATTTATCTTTTGGCAGGGAAGAGGTGCGATGATTTTTGGAAAAACAATGAAATTAATAAATAGCTGGTTTGAAAATTCCATAAAGGTAGCAGAAGAAAGTTGTCTTATTCCTTTGCCAGAATTGATTTTAGAAGCTTTAGTACAGCCCTGTCTCCTTCAGGCAAAATCTGCAACCCAGTGGTGTGATTCCCACTTCAAAGTTATTTTTGCCACATTATACTTATTCCCTCCCTCAAACTCTAGTCCATTTCTGGTTTCCAATTTTTAAATAAAGAGTTCTACTAAGTTCAGAAATTTCAAAACAAGTATAGTTTGTGATATTACAAATTACTGGACATTGAAAGAAAATAGTCTTTTTTATGTAGGAAGCAATTCTACTAACCCAGTATCAGTTCAGAATGTGGTTTGGAAATTATTGTTTTCTACTACTGTCCATAAAAATGGATATGTACAATTCATTTTTCAGGCTTAGTTCATATTCCTAATGGTGAAAGGCTAATATACAGGAGACATCTGCAAATGCCTAGAGGGCAAGGACTATATTTTATTCCTTTCTGTGGCCCCAAGGCCTAAATACTTACAATATACTTAATGAGTTTTGAGGTATTGTCTTCTGTATAAGTGATCCACAAGAAGATTAACTGAACCATAGCCTTGATCTTTTTAACACTATGTTGTAATTAGCTGAGCTCTGCAACCCGTATTTGGCTTCCTAGGCTTGGTCCTTTCCAAAGGAGACAGTTGTTATAGCAAAGTCGTTGGATAGAAAAGTGGAACACTTGACAACTTGTTTAAGAATATGTATTAGTGCACTAACATTGGTTTTAAAGATCAACTGTAAGAATGGTTTTAAGGAAATAACAATAATATTAAAGATTGTGGTAAAAATATTTGCATGTAATATGTTATTGCACTACTATGAGAGAATAAACTGATATGCAAAATTCTACAGCATGAGGAACATAGATTCAATGATATAGGTTAGTAATAAATGACTAACTTTTTATACAGAATATGCTGTGTGAGACCTTAAAAAATCACTTACAAAGTTATTAATTTTAATTTGAGAGGTTTAGAATCAGCTGACGCATAATAGCAGCCTCCTGAATCTCCAATATTTTAAAGACAAGAAGAAAGCTTAAGGGAGAAAAAGACTTGGCATGCCTGCTGTGGCAAGACACACACAGACTCACTCACAT
>NW_011491486.1:60866-61791 GCF_000754665.1 Bison bison bison | reverse complement strand
AGTTATATGGCCATGGGAGTAATATTTATGACATGGAAATTGGCACACACTACAAATCAAGGCTTCTTCCATCTCCCTTAAGAGCCAGTCGTTAAATCTTACCACTGCCTCCTCCAATGTACCTATTTAATTTTCGCTTTTTACTGTCAAATAATAGCTTTAGGTTTCACTGAAGATAGAGAACTGATGTAGAATGAAGAGCAGAGGCACTGAAGCCAAACTGCCTGGGTTCAGATACCAGTTCTGCATGTATTAGCTTGTGTTATCCTAGGCAAGTTAGTCTTCTCTCTAAAGGGATAATAGCAATGCCTACCTTGTAGGGTTGATAAAAGGATTAAATATGTTAATACAGGTAAAACACTTAGAATAAGGTCTAGTTTATAGATCTTATCTGGCAACTTTAATTATCCAGAAAGCAGCCAGGATTCAGGAAGTAAACAAAAATATCACTGAGCAACCAATCTAAATATCAGAGGGTACTTGCCCCGAACCCCTCAAGTTCTCTCTGGAAGCCTGTTTTACTCTTTGCTTAGATCCAAGCTTGACTGACTTTTCAGAGCTGACAGTAGATTAGAGGTATAAAATTAGAAAGAGTGAAAAAGACAAGCTCTCTCCCCCAAAGAAAATTACCCAAGTGAGAGCTCATAAATGAGTCAGACTGGATGATCTCTAAGGTTGATTCTAGCTCTCCAAATCTGTGACTTTGCTGGAAAATCACAACAGTTTAGGGACAAATAACCTAACTACAATATTAAATAATGGTTTTCAAAGATGATCCACTATCAATAGTAAATCATAATCAGTATATCCTAGTTAGGAAAGTAGGGCAGTATGAATGGCTTTTTAAAATGTCCATTCAAAATTGTTGAAATTAAGTATTTGTATGAAACTTTTTTGTTGAACTTGGGAATTTGGCTTATATGGA
>NW_011491486.1:60465-60766 GCF_000754665.1 Bison bison bison | reverse complement strand
AACAAATTTAACTTGGCTGTACATGAACTTTGACTGACTTTTTAAAGTAAGTATGAAAAAGTGAAAAGAATAAGCAAAGTATTAATAATTTTGTTATAATTGTATTCTATATATATTTAAGTTTTGACTCTATAATGTCCAGTGGTGCACTGGAGTTTTCTGACTCAGCCAATTGTACCCATATTTTCCTAACTCCACATTTTTATGGCCATTGTTGTTTGTTGTTTAGTCAATAAGTCATGTCTGATTCTTTTGTGACCCCATGGGCCCTAGCCCATCAGGTTCCTCTGTCCGTGGGATT
>NW_011491486.1:59855-60365 GCF_000754665.1 Bison bison bison | reverse complement strand
GGGGGAGGAATAGCATAGAAGACAACATTTGAACTGGGAGTTAAGTAATACATAGGCAGAGAAGGGAGGAGGAGTGTCAGCGGATGTAGGACATTTTAGGCTGAGAGAACAGAATGAACAAAAGGAAACTTATGAAAAGTGAACGCTACTAGCTGATCCTATGTGACCGGATGGATCCAAGTGTTCATGAGATACGGTTGTAGTGGAGATACATCAAACTGGAAAAGTTGGTTTGGGACCAGATCATATAAGGCTTTAAATACTAAGCCAAGAAGTCAAAAATTTAATGAGTAATAAGGAGGCACTAAAGATTTTTGAGCAGGGAAGAGTCATGATCCAAGTACATAATGGCGGAAGTCAACCAGGAATGTAAACACTGATGAAACTTTAAGGGAAGGGGGAAATTTGGAGTTAAGAGTGACCAGTTAGGTTACTGAAGTAGTTCAGTCAAAGAAATTACGAGGGCCTATTATATAGGCAACAGGAATGGAATGGAGGTTCTGAAAATGA
>NW_011491486.1:57155-59755 GCF_000754665.1 Bison bison bison | reverse complement strand
CTGTAGTCTGCCAGGCTCCTGTGTCTATGGGATCTCCCAGGCAAGAATACTGGAGTCTGTTGCCATTTCCTCCTCCAGGGGATCTTCCTGACCCAGGGGTTGAACCTGTGGCTCCTGCCTCATCTCCTGCATTGCAGACTAATTCTTGACTGCTGAGCCACCCAGGAAGCCCGTATTATCTATTGGGCTGGCCAAAATGTTAATTTGGGTTTTTCCGTATGATGTTATGGAAAAACCGAAGGGAACTTTTTAGCCAACCCAGTACATGACTGACTAGGTTAGCAGGGCGTATTCAAATGTGATTCTGGTGTCACTAAACCTGGTGACCAGTGGGTTGTGATGTCATTAACTGTAACCAGGAACAGTGGAAGAGGAGCAGTTTTTAAATAGTTTCAAGGGTGTAGAGACTACGAGATGTATAATAATGTTTAGAAATAGGACTTTTATATGATTAGAAAGCTAATTCAATAGATAGTTGTACTACATATAGCATATATGAATATGAATTGGGGTGATTGAAGCACAGCATTGTTCCTTATGTGTAGACAATGTACATTTCTTGACTCTCCTCATTTTTTAATCTCCATTTGACCACAAAGGCCAGTATATTCCTGAGCATCCACCCCTGCCACCCACCCCATATCTTCTAAAAGAATGAAAATGTACTTCTATTAGTAAAAAACATTTAGAAAGACATCTGTGATTTAAAAAGAAGTCTTTAGAAATATCATATATTCCTAAACCTCATTTTTAGAATGATCTATACAAATATTATACATTTTACAGTATCAGAAAGTGAATGCTATAGTTAATCAAAACTTTATAACCAGAAGCTTTCCTGACAGATAGCTTGTAGAGAAAAGCCAAAAAATTACAAAATAGAATTGAAATAATTTCTGTGCTTTTAGTGCCAGGGCTAGAAACTTAAAGCTCCCAAATAAAGAGGAAAATCTGCCTCTCTCTTGCAAAATAGCCAGTTATTTAGGACCATTTGCATTATATACTGATAGAGGAAAGAGATACAACAGAAGACATTTTAGCCTCCTTTACTTCCTGCCGCTTTTGAAATTTTACTCATGTTAAGAGAGGAGAAAGTGAGTCTTCAGTGTTACCAAACTAAGTAATGGCAAATGAGTCAGCAGTAATATAAAAGGGTTTAACTGAATGGCTATCCTGTGGTAAAATAATGTCTTTGGGAACTTCAAGGATCTCTAATACCCTATGAATATATTTTTTGAGTTAGTAACTTCAAGTGAGGGGAGAATCTTGATCTTTTGTAGACTTTGGCCACTGGGGGCCATAAATTTAGGAGATTACTTAGGTAATAATTCTGCTATCGACATTGCCATTTGAGGTTTGTACTCTTGATTTGATCATTGAAAGTGTGAATAGCAAAGAACTCTAACCTTTTCCTAAACATTACTGGTCTCAGGTCATTTAAACTAGAAGGAATATAAACCATGATAAGCATTGGACTGGTAAGAGTAATATTCTCACACCATTGGGAAAGATTGGGAAAGAAAATGTCTGTCCTTTATTTTTATCACAAGATTTATAAAGTTGGTAAAGTGGGAGATGTTACAGAGATTTAGCCTTTTAGACTAAGACTTATAAACTATTAGACTAAGTAAAAAGTCGCCAGTCCAGGTTTGATGCAGGATACTGGATGCTTGGGGCTGGTGCACTGGGACGACCCAGAGGGATGGTATGGGGAGGGAGGAGGGAGGAGGGTTCAGGATGGGGAACACATGTATACCTGTGGCAGATTCATTTTGATATATGGCAAAACCAGTACAGTATTGTAAAGTTAAAAAATAAAATAAAAAAAGTTAAGTCTAATTTCAGACTTGACTTTAGTTGGAGTTGAATGGAAACACATTTCTATCAGTTGTACATGTTACATTCATTGCTAACCTGATTGCTGCTGCTGTTGCTGCTAAGTCGCTTCAGTCGTGTCCGACTCTGTGTGACCCCATAGACGGCAGCCCACCAGGCTCCTCCATCCCTGGGATTCTCCAGGCAAGAACACTGGAGTGGGTTGCCATTACCTTCTCCAATGCATGAAAGTCAAAAGTGAAAGTGAAGTCGCTCGGTCATGTCCGACTCTTCGCAACCCCATGGACTGCAGCCTACCAGGCTCCGCCGTCCATGGGATTTTCCAGGCAAGAGTACTGGAGTGGGTTGCCATTGCCATCTCCAGCTAACCTGATTAGGTCTATGCAAAACCTTAGGGCACCTTGGACAAATTTCATATTGCTTTTGAGGATATAGAAAAATGGCACATGGACATATATACACACACACACACACACACACACACATACAGTGTGTGTGTATATATATATATATATATAGGTTGTCCATTTGGGCTGTAATCATTATCACAAATTATTCTGATATATATATCCGTATACATTTTATTTTTCTTTATTTTTTTGACTGTGTTACATGTGGGATGTGGAATCTTAGTTCCCCAACCAGGAATCAAACCCATGCCCCCAGAAGTGGAAGTGTGGAGTCTTAACCAGTGGATCTCAAGGGAAGTCCCTTCCTTATACATTTTAGTAGCAGGCTCATGAGATAGTCTATCACTTTATAAA
>NW_011491486.1:52004-57052 GCF_000754665.1 Bison bison bison | reverse complement strand
TCCAAATCTGATACTTTTGAATTATATGTAGCAAACCTGAGAAGGGGGGAGGTATTTATTATATATTAGTATCATGGCTTCCTTACTAAACTATGAGTTCCTTAAGGTCAGTAACCAAGTCTCAGTATGCTTATATTCCCTGTAACTTACGTGTACATATGCGCCCAATAAATGTTACTTGAATGAAGGATTGTCCTTCCTTTGTCTCATTGAGTGTCCTTTAAAATCATTTTAGCAATTGGATTTTTATACTAAGAAAAATTTTATACTTTAGCTTTACCAAACTAAAACTGAATTCCTTTTCTTTTACAGGTGCAGGAGACATTGTTGCAATCATGATTGGCAATCTGAAAGGCACCAAAATTCTACAATCTATTCAAAGAGGCATACAAGTAACAATGGTCATTGAAGTAGGGAAAAAACATGGTCCTTGGGTGAATCACTATTCGATTTTTTTTGTTTCTGTGTCCTTTTTCATTATTACGGCGGCAACTGTGGGCTATTTTATCTTTTATTCTGCTCGAAGATTACGGAATGCAAGAGCTCAAAGCAGAAAGCAGGTTTGTAATGATCCTTTCTTCCAATTTAAAAATATTTTACTGTTTTAATTGTAGATTCAGTATCATTCATTTTAATATGCTTCCCTTGCTGGACAATGATCCATGCGTGTATTTTGTGAAAACTGGTAGATTTTAAAAGTATGTCAGCATCTGTACTCTCAGATCTTTTATTTTCTGAAACTGGTCTAAGGCCTTAATCCTACTGGGTTAAATCTTCTAATACTTTATTAGAGAGCACAGCAAGCATTTAAGTATATATGGGTATAAATACATATGTCCTTTTGCACATTTTTCTAAATGACAAAAGCATTTCATATGCAATATAGAAAATTTAGAAACTAGAAAGTATGAGGTGGTGGTTTAGTCACTAAGTCGTGTCCCACTCTTGAGACCCCGTGGACTGCAGCCTGCCAGGCTCCTCTACCTATCCATGGAATTCTCCAGGCAAGAATACCAGAGTGGGTTGCCATTTCCTTCTCCTGTGTGCCTATGCCTGTGTTCATTTGCATTTGGGGGCAGGGCTGGGAAGAGAGACTAGGCTGAATATTATGAGTAGGCAAATGTAAAGATCTAATTGTTCACAATATAGTACTTGATTCCAAACAGAGTGACAGAGTCATAATTTCTCCCATATATTAACAATTGGTGTATAAACAAGTACAGAGTATAGAAATAATAGAACAAAAATACTGAAGTATCATTGAACAGGGAAGTCCCTGTTTGTCTAATGTTGATCCTACTACCTTTAAACTGCCCCTCATCCCTCTGATATCCTCGCTTCTCTTCCTTACTCAACTCAACTTCCATAGCCATTCCCATGCATGTATCTTCAGTTTCCTTGGCCCTTCTCTCTCTTTGTTATACTTGCTGTCAAAACCCAATCCTGATTGTATCCTACTTCCCACCCATTCTGTGCCTGTTCTTTGCTTAGCTGAAGTAGCAGAAAAATATTAGCATCTCTGCAACTGGCTAATCTCACTTTAAATTTGTGACCACAAACTCAGAGTGAGTTTGCTTAATGCTGCCCAACAATCATACCATCTTTTCTTAGCCATTTCTTCTTCTTTCATAGATGACTAATCATACACATTCCTTTCTCTTCAAACCTCTAGTACTTACCTCCAGTTTTACTCTCAACTTGTATTTTGGGTCTTATTCCACTGAGAAAATTGAAGTAATCAAGAGTACTTCCACAAGCTTCTACCACATTTCTGCATCTGTGTCTATACCCGCTATCCTCCGCTTTGTCTTCTGTTACTGTAGACACCCAAACACACTAGTAATTGCTTCCATTTTCAAAAGAACTTCTTTTGACCCCAGGCCAGAAAACTTGGGAGTTAATTCTTTATTTTTCTCTTTCTCTCACTTCCTGTATAACCTCTATCAGTAAGTCCTTTGTTTCTACCTTCATTGTGTATCCAGGATCTGATTACTTCTTAGCACTTCCTTTACTTCCACTCTGATCCACACCACAATCATTTCTTAACCTCTTCTCCCTCTCAAGAATTCTAAACACAACAGCAAAGCTGTGTACCACTTCTCCAGAATGTTCACTAGGACTTTAAGGCTTTCAGCTGATCACATAGTGGGGGGCAAGATTATATTTTATATGTACTTAAAAGTTTCTCCAAAGACAGATTCTGACCATTTCATGCACTTTTTCTCCAATAAGCAAAGATGAACCCAATTTATTTGAGAGTGGGGGAGCAGTGAGGATTTCTAGACGGCAAGAAAATAAGCTTAGGAATAGGTGAAAAATTAAAATCTTACTATAAAAACTTTGTAAAGATTTAGACACCAGCATATGGTAAGGAGTGATGATTATCTCAATGTTTAAAGTTAATTGACTTCTGTACTTCTCTTTAAAGCAGCAGCTTATCACATTGGTGGCAGGTTCAGCCTGTTACTAGCTGTGGTCAAAAGGATGTTTAAAATTCCTGTGCCAGACGATTCAGTAGTCTCACACTGTGTTAATATTTGACATTTGTATATTGTGCTGGTTTTTATCTCTGAGACTGGAAAGAAATTGGTGTCCAGTGTAATGAACTATTCAAAGGTTATAGTTACAATAAGAAGAGTGTTTGGTTTGTGAATGTTCATGGTGAGGTATGTATTTCTGTTCTTCAAGTGCTATGTGAAGTCTGTTAACATGGCATTAAACCCCATAAGCAAATAATATAGTTCATAGAGAACTACCTGGTATTGCACAAGCTACATTGATATTTAACTCTGATCTCATCACTGGTTTAAGTAATTTTCATAGTTTTATTTCTTAGAAAAGTTAACTTCTGTACAAATAGTTAAGAATAGCATTAAAACTTCTCACCTTTTAGAGAAGGCTTTGAGAGGGCATCTTTCACTATTTAATGGGCTGTATCTGATTATTCTTTGGTGACTAAAAGATTAAATATATGAGACTGATGATCCCTTCTGCTTGTATATACTTGAGAGTGCTGAAATGTCATTTACATGTTATTTAATTTTCATAACTTCCTATGTTTAAGATGTAGAGCTTGATGCATATGATAGTTATAACTATCACTAAATATTTGACTACGTTATCTCCACTTCACTGGTCGAAATGGTGCTGAAACTGAGCTATAAAAATTTACCTTCATTAGAACATTAGGAATTCATTAAATTATTTGGGTATGTCTTCCCTCTGAACCATTTTGACACATAGCAGATAATGTGAGGCAAATCGATAAATGTATAACCATAAATTTGATGACCAAAATGCCAAAGTATAATGGACAGCATGTAGTGGTTGTATGCCTGATAAGCCATAGTATGCTGTGTAAGAACACACATTATCCCTGGTTTTGTGGATGGAAAGCTTTTAAACAAGATGAAAAGTATCAATGGGTTGTGAATGAAAATAACATATTAGGCATTATATGGTGGATTCAGGGAGAAGGCAGTGGCACCCCACTCCAGTACTCTTGCCTGGAAAATCCCATGGATGGAGGAGCCTGGTAGGCTGCAGTCCATGGAGTCGCGAAGAGGCAGACCCTGAGCGACTTCCCTTTCACTTTTCACTTTCATGCATTGGAGAAGGAAATGGCAAGCCACTCCATTGTTCTTGCCTGGAGAATCCCAGGCACAGAGGAGCCTAATGGTCTGCCATCTATGGGATCGCACAGTTGGACACGACTGAAGTGAGTTAGCAGCAGCAGCAGCAGCAGGTGGATTCATGTTTTCACCGGGGACTACCCTAACCGAAGACAAGAAAGAGTATGGAAAACCTTATGGCATGCTCAGACTAAACTGAATTTGGGAGTGACCACTATACACATGACTCTGGCATGGGACACCCTGCATTTTGGGGATACAGTGCATGTACCTTAACCTTATTCAAGCAATCAATACTCAATGGAAACAAGATACATGTTGGGTTAAACATCGGCCAGTGAAACCAAAGAGGGCTCTAGGTGAAATAGAAGCTGGCCTTGGTGTAATGGAACAAGCTGAATTCACTTTTAGTGAAAAGTGTCTTTCAGAAGAAAAGAAATTACTCTGACATAGACAGATTTGTAGGAATCATCTTCCAAGAGCAAATAAAAGAATGGGAATCTACTTGGAAAGATGATAAAGACTGGGTAATAAGGTCACACAAAGCCAATAATAATGCTAGAGAATGCTAGCATTCAGCACTGGGAAAGAGCATATACTCTGACACAACAGGGTCTGTTAACTATTTTACTTCGAATGGAGATCCAAGTAGTCATGGGGTAATGGCTTTTCATTTTTACTTATGGAAGTTGAAGAGCATCTTTGAGACACATGCAGATCCTCAAACTTATGGAAATTTTCTGAGTGAAATTGTAACTTACATTATTGATCTCTGACTTTTACAAAAGGATGGACCAATGAGATGAGGTATAGGAATAATGCTGAATGATGCACATGTTTTCCCCATGGAAGGGAGATGGTCTTGCTGCACAACAGTCAGTGGGAAAACTGTATAATAGTGTGACTTGAAACAAATGATGGGCTTTGTCCTCAGCTAACATGGAACCTAGAAATGACATCACCGCTGGTGATAACACTTGTCCATGATATCTGATATGTGGGCAAAGAACAATTATTCTAGGAAGATTTAATAAACACTTCTGTGATACTTCCCAATTTCTTTTGTAACCAAATGAAACCTGGTTACATCAAATATTGTGATGGTGTAATACTGGTATTGTTGGTAAGATTCAGCTGCCTTATATAAACAAATTTTATGATAATCAAATGTATTGGGAAACTGAACTAAAACCTCCCAGCATGTGATGTCAATGGAGAGTGACTAGCCTGAGGAAGAATTAGATGTAGTTCATTACTTTAAATAGCTCTTTACAAGGTTATCACAAAGTTCAAGTGGCCATAGATCAAGGGAGTAAACATAATTAAATTGTTACATCAATATAAAGATGTCTTAAATGGTCTTATTATGACTAGAAGAATAATTTATCTGAGCCTATTTTCATCCTTCGTTGCCTT
>NW_011491486.1:50570-51766 GCF_000754665.1 Bison bison bison | reverse complement strand
AAACCATGCTTGTTCCTTAGCCAACCCTGGGAGAATGGTCCTCAAGGTGGTTTTATTTTGTTTGTTTTGTTTGATTTTCTGTTTTTTTCCACTTTTATTGAGATATAATTGACATAGAGCTCTGTGCGAGTTTAGGGTGTACAACATAGTGATTTGACTTACATCCTAAAATGATGACCACAGCTGGTTTAGTGAACATCCATCATCTCATGTAGATACTCATTAAAGAAATAGGAAAAACAATTTTTTTTACTTGTGATGAGAACTCTTAGGATTTGCTCTCTTAATAACTTTCATTTATAATATATAACTGTGTTAATTATACTTGTCATATAGTACATTATATCCCTAGTACATACTTATCTTATAATTAGTAGTTTGTAGCTTTTGACTACTTTTATCTAATCCCCCCTCCCCCCACTATCTGCCTCTGGTAGCCACAAATCTGACCTCTTTTTCTATAAGTTTTTTTTTTTTTTTGAAGTATAATTGACCTATAACACTATGTTAGTTCCTGGTATGTAACACAATGATTTGATATTTCTGTGCATTTCAAAATGATCACCATGATTGTATAGTTGTTACTTGTCACCATAAAAAGATATTGAATAATTACTGATGGCTTCCAGATGGCGCTAGTGGTAAAGAACCTGCCTGCCAATGCAGGAGACTTGAGTTTGATCCCTGGGTTGGAAAGATCCCCTGTAGAAGGAAATGGCAATCTAGTCCAATATTCTTGCTTAGAGAATTGACTTAGAATGCACACACTCATAATTACTGACTATATTCCACACACTGTGCATTTCATACCTGTGACTCATTTATTTTGTAACTGAAATTTGTACCTCTTTATCGCCTATATACAGTGAAATATTATTCAGCCATAAAAAGAATGGAATCTTAACCACTTGCAACAACATGAATGGACATAGAAGATATTATGCTAAGTGAAGTAAATCAGGCAGAGAAAGACAAATAGTGTATGATTTCACTTACATGTGGATTCTAAAGAACAAAACAAATGAAGAAACATAACAAAATAGAAACAGAGTCATAGATACAGAGAACAAATAGGTGGTTGCCAAAGGTGAGGGGGATCGGGCTGGGGGGCAGAAATAGGTGATGGAGATTAAGTGGTACAGACTTTCATTTACAAAATAGATTAGTCAAAGTGTTCTTTATGTTAATGGTTGATA
>NW_011491486.1:48821-49110 GCF_000754665.1 Bison bison bison | reverse complement strand
TAGATGTTTTTCTGGAACTCTCTTGCTTTTTCGATGATCCAGCAGATGTTGGCAATTTGATCTCTGGTTCCTCTGCCATTTCTAAAACCAGCTTGAACATCTGGAATTTCAAGATTCACATATTGCTAAAGCCTGGCTTGGAGAATTTTGAGCATTACTTTACTAGCGTGTGAGATGAGTGCCATTGTGTGGTAGTTTGAGCATTGTTTGGCATTGCCTTTCTTTGGGATTGGAATGAAAACTGACCTTTTCCAGTCCTGTGGCCACTGCTGAGTTTTCCAAATTTGCT
>NW_011491486.1:42884-48419 GCF_000754665.1 Bison bison bison | reverse complement strand
ACTGATCGCTGAGGAAGCCTTTCTTATCTCTTCTTGCTATTCTTTGGAACTCTGCATTCAGATGTTTATATCTTTTCTTTTCTCCTTTGCTTTTCGCTTCTCTTCTTTTCACAGCTATTTGTAAGGCCTCCCCAGACAGCCATTTTGCTTTTTTGCATTTCTTTTCCATGGTGATGGTCTTGAACTTAAAGCATGACTAGAAATATCTGAAACATTTCTGGTCACATTAAATTTTCTCTGCTCTCCTAGTATATGAAATTAGCTGGAAGACTTACCAGGTGGCTGCATACTGTACCAGTATCTATCTATCTATCTATCTATCTATATAGATATATTTATAGTGGGTGCATGTGTATGTGTCTGTTCCTGCTTAAATTTGAGGTTTAGAACCCTTTACAAAACTACTGGTTTGGTTCTTACATGAGAAGAGCAGATTAAACAAATTTTTATCTGAGTAGGACCTAGTTTTATAGTCTTTCTGTGATTTTGTCATTGAACAAAGGGAAGCTCTTACAATGAGTCTCTCAGGACTTTTTAAAAAAAGTATTCACTTACTATAATAAAGGTTTTGATTGTTTCTTTGAAAAATGCTATCATCTGAGTCATAACCTATCCCCTGGGTCAAATTCCCCCTTTTCTCAATGCTCTTCCTTACAGTGTATTTCTTCACACTGTTCACAGGGATCGTCTTCATGCAAATGATCTGTACTCGTATTTCTGTAATTCCATAGACTTATGGGAAGCTGTGTTACCGTCTGCAGCTCCTCTTTCCTTTAGGAATCCTCCCGTTCAAATATTATACATAGGGGTGTTTTTGCTTACTCCTCTTAAAAATTATTTTTATTTATTTGGCTGTGTCAGGTCTTCATTGCAGCATGTTGAATCTTCTAGTTGCAGCATGCAAATTTTAGCTTTTTAAATTGAAGTATAATTGACATACAATATTATATTAGTTTCAGATGTATGACACAGTGATTCGATGCATAGGTTTTTGATTGGGGAAAAAATAGATTTCTCTCAGTTCTCATATATCAAAATAGCCACGACACTCAGATTTTGATTTTGTTCACAGGAATCTGAGTAAAAGAATCCTCTTACCATAATTCTTGATTTTAAGATTTCTGTTGTATAAATTCTAAGCCAAATTTTTATGAAAGCTTTTATTTTTAAAAAAGTGGTGGCTTAAGAACAGGAAAATCTAGTTTGCTTATATCCACGTTCTTTTCTTTCTTTTATATACTCACCCTGCCCAGCCCCCCATCAAGTAATTAGGTTCGACTACATGCCTAGTTATTTATGTGGGTTTCAGTTAAACTGAAAGCTGAATACCTTGGGACCAAAAATCAGGCTGACAAATAACCAGACTAAAACATTTATTTTACTTAGTTCAATATAAATTCATAGGTAAAATAGGTAGAATATCTTTGTGTTCACTGTAATTTAAAAATTGAACATTGTAATATAAGATGAGAATTGCCGCAGATCTTCATTTTTCGGCCCACTTAAAAGTGTCGCTCAGAACAACAACAGAAGAAACTGTACAGCCGAGATTCGTCAGTGACTAGAACATCCCAGCTTTTGAATAGAGTAATGACATTAAGCTTCCGCTGACAAAATTGGCCAACAACCAAACTGCTTTGAATCAGTCTTCTATTCTGCCAAATTTTCTTAGACCAGGTATCTCTTAGAACTGGGGAGGAGGTGGGTAGAATATGTTGATATAAAATACTTGTTTAAGAGAGTTCCCCAAATCACAGTTAAGTAGTCAAATGAAGAAGGATTTGAAGATTGGATAATAGCTGACTTTGAGGGTTTTTTCCCTTTCATTTATCTTCTTCACAAGGAATGTGAAGCCCTTTAAAGGCTTCTTTGCTGTTACACAATGGAGGCAGTGTACTATAGTGGAGAGATCATGGGCTTTAAAGCCAGATAGAACCTGGGCTTGAATTGAATCACAGCTCTGCAACTAACCAGCTGCCTGGCCTTTAGTCAAGCTTCAAGACCTTTTCTTGTCTATAAAATTTGGATATTAAAATGCCTATTCCATAAGGTTGTTACTGTTTAAACAAGATGACACATGTAAAAGCTTAGGGTTAAACCTGACGCATGGCAGGAGTCCAATACATGTTCTCTAAACCTTTTTTCCCTCAAAATTGATTGAGTAGAGGCTTTTAATGAATAAAACTTAAATGGGAAAATCTCTTTTTCTAAATTCAAAAGCTATCCTTTGAGTAAAGATTGATTAAAAAAAAAAAAATGATTAAGGCCCAGTCTTCTACCTACTCACAATCTACTAGGAGAAAAAGACACATGAATAATAACAACTACAGAATATAAAAGGTGGAAACAATGTGCTGTTGGAATTTATAGGATAGGAATTCTGATATGATGGAGAGGTACTGAAAAGGTGTCTGAAGCAACTTGTGTACCAAAGTAGATAAACTCTTAAGTTCTGTTTTTTAAGAAGTAAAACATAAACTATAGTTTGCATTAGGCACATTGTCTTTAAATATTAAAGCATATAGGGGCACCCAAAAGTTTGACTTAATATTATTCAAACGTGCTGTTTAGTTACTAAGTTGTGTCTGACACTTTTACGACTGTAGCCCACCAGGCTCCTCTATCTATAGGATTTCCCAGGCAAGAATACTAGAGTGGGTTGCCATTTTTTTCTCTAGGTGATCTTCCCAACCCAGGGATTGAACCTGTGTCTCTTATGTTTCCTGCATTGACAGGTGAATTCTTTACCGCTGAGCCACCAGGGAAGCCCAAAATATTGTTGTAACAATCCTGTATAGGATTATTAGTATTCCTACTTACTGGTGAGGAGACAGAATTGGAGAGAGGTTTCATATTTCCCAAAATGTTAATTTCTTAGTCATGTCCAACTTCTTGTGACCCCATGAATTGTAGCCTGAAAAGCTCCTCTGTCCATGGAATTCTCCAGGCAAGAATCCTGGAGTGGGTTTCCATTCCCTTCTCCAGAGTATCTTCTTGACCCAGGGATTGAACTGGGGTCTCCCACATTGTGGGCAGATGCTTTACTGTCTGAGCCACCAGGGAAATCTCAACCTGTATTTAATATAAACTGTGCTGTGCTGTGCTCATTCATGTCTGGCTCTTTGCGGTCCCATGGACTGTAGCCTACCAGGTTCCTCTGCCCATGGAATTTTTCCAGGTAAGGATACTGGAGTGAGGTGCCATCTCCTACTCCAGATCTTCCCAACCCAGGGATTGAACCTGCATCTCTTGTGTCTCAAACATTGGCAGTCAGATTCTTTACAACTAGCGCCTCCTGTTGTTGTTTAGTTGCTCAGTCATGCCTGACTCTGCGACCCCATGGACTGTGGCACACCAGGTTTACTCTTTGTGTCTTACTCTTTGTGACCCCATGGACAGCACCATGCCAGGCTTGCCTGTCCTTCACCATCTCCTGGAGTTTGCTCAAACTCTTGTCCATTGAGTCGGCGATGCCAGCCAACCATCTCATCCTCTGTCGTCCCCTTCTCCTCCTGGGAAGCCCTTAATATAAACTACTTGGTCTTAATCTTGTTCTCATATGTCAGTATTTAGAGAAATGGGTGCATCTTGGAAACTCCTACTATCAATGTGACAGTGAAATATTAATATTTTGAGTGCTGATGGCAGTTTTAAAACCTTTATTCAGGTTCTAAAAATTGTGCTTCTTAACAAAACCACAAGTCACACCTCCGTATTGAAAGAAATATATTTTCCTTATAAAAGCTTGGTAGGAGTTATTGGAAACATTCAGATTTCCTTTCAAAGGCTTTTTAAAATTCTAGGGCTGCTTCCTTAAATACTGGTATATGCTGTGCTACAAATCTTTTAGAAATCCTTCATAATCAAGTCCCTTGCTTAGGATATTCTGGCATCTTGGATTTTCCCCTATATTTTTGTCTCCCCTCAATTTTTTTTAAAACATTTGTCTTAATGTAAGTTCCACTTTTCTCATCAACATAGACTTGAACATTACATTTAAAGTTTGCTTTTGATCCCACCTCTCAAATTAATTTGCAGTTAGTCTTGGATATAATCAAAGTTGTATAGTTAGCATTCATCCCTGATGAATAAGCACTAGCACTGGAGGCTCATGCATTTATATTTTGTTGAACATTTTGGAATGAGAAATCAAACTGTGCAGGCTTAATCATGTAAATACGCTAGAGATGTATCACTTCCTTGTGAGTACATTTCCCCAGTTGTCGTGGAACTGGTTGCTTAAACCTAAGTCAGAAGCTCTCTAAAGACAAAGTGCAAAATGGTTGTCAAAGACTTCTCATCAACTTCACTTTTTCCTTGTCGTATTTTCTCTTGTTGGCTCTATTTTTGTATCATCTGCATTTTTCTCTTCTTCATGTCGAAATAGCTTATATTTTATAGGAAACGAAAGTAGTAATGTTTGGAAGTTTAGGCCAAGGCCAGAGCCCTGTGGGCATACTGGCCATAATTTGCCAGACCGTAGAATCCAGGAGTTGGAAAAACTTCAAACGATTTTGGATGGCTGTGTTATAATGGAATCTTGGGGTATGAAGAGCAGACTTCTGTACTAACTGTCGTTTAGAGGTTGCATTCCCTTTTGGACAAATTATTTTACTTTTGCAAGCCTCCATTTGAATGACATTAAAATAGAGATATTGTCTCCTTTAGGGGATATTGTGAGGATTAAGTGAGGTAATAGATATCAAAAATAATTTTAAATTATATAACAGCTATTTTCTAAGTCTCCTGTAAATGTGTTATCATAACTTTCACAATTTAAAAAAATAAGAAAGAAAAACAAAACAAACTAAAACATTTTTTTAAACAATTATATAAATATAAGGAAGTAGTAGTACTAGCTTCCTACTTCAAGCCACAGTAAACAAAAGATGACTACCTTGATGTCAGAGTTAAGTGTTCCCAAACTCTGGGCTTCAGTGGGACTGACACTAACCAACTCTGAGATTTTGAGCAAGGTATTCTTTCTCTTTGGGCATCAGTTTTCTTTTCTGTCAGATTAGATATCAGGCTAGGTGAACTCCCAAGAATTTCTCCAGCTCTAAAGACCCTAAGTGTACCTTGTTTCACTGTCATTCTATTATTTACTTGTGATGCAAGTAACAAAATAGAAGGGAAATATTTAGGCTCAAAATTAAGTACCATGATAAAATTCCCCTTGTGAGTGAACTCCATGATTAAGTCTCCCAAACAGGGAAAGGGCTTCAATTAGCACTTCTTTCCTTCTAAGGGCTAGGCCTTCCTATTAACTGTTTCTATGAGCTATGTTTGCCCGTCAGATAACAATCTGAGAAGTTTCTGCTCCTACTGTGACAGCAGAAAAATACTTTGGCAGTAATCACCTTGGCATCAAGTCAAATACCTTTCACAAAATGGTATCTTACATAGGAGGTGGGTTTGGGCATTAAGGAATAGCTTCACATACCTATACTCATGGATTATTCCCGTCCAAAATATATTTGCTACAGACGTGTATAAATATGCTTATTGATGAAAATATTTTATATTTTCATTTAA
>NW_011491486.1:42205-42342 GCF_000754665.1 Bison bison bison | reverse complement strand
GAAGATTGCTTATCATCTTGCCCTGCTAAACATGCTATCTCTCTATTCCATACAGCATCCACCCAGGCATGAAACCTGGCCTCTTCTTCAATTTACATATATATTATCTTTTCTTGAGGCATTCGTATATGTGGTAG
>NW_011491486.1:40847-42105 GCF_000754665.1 Bison bison bison | reverse complement strand
GCCTTTTAGATTTCCCCCATACTTTTTTAAATTTTATTTTTTAATTTATTTTTATTTGAAGGATAATTGCTTTACAGTGTTGCATTGATTTCTGCCATACATCAACATGAATCAGCCTTAGGTTTACATATGCTCCCTCCCTTCTGAACCTCCCTCCCATCTCCCACCCCATTCAACCCCTCTAGATTGTCACAGAGCACCAGGTTGAGCTCCCTGTGTTATACAGCCACTTCCCACTAGCTATCTGTTTTGCACATGGTAATATGTATGCATTTCAATGCTACTGGCTCAATTTTTCCCACCCTCTCCTGCCCCCGCTATAAGTCTATTCTTATGTCTGTAAGTCTATTCTCTATGTCTGAGTCTTTATTCTTCCCCTACAAATATGTTCATTGGTACCATTTATCTAGATTCCATATTAAAACCTCACTTTTGATTCAAATATATACATATGTGTATATATGGATAGATACATATAAATGTAATATTTTAGTCCTTATTCCCTAAATGAACCATGGACTTGCCTTTGCATATCCAGACTCATCTAGGTATATGTTAAGTGAAATAAACAAAAAACTCTCAGAATCCACCCACCTTACAAGGCAGTAGTGGTTATAAACAGCAATGTTTTTCCCCTAGTACTGAATAACACTGGAAGGATTGATGTTATCCTCATTTTACAGATGAGTAAACAAGCACAAAAATTTAATGACTTGTCCAGGATTTTTCATTTCATAAGTGACAAAGTCAGAGTTTGAATCTAGGTTCATTTGAATCCAAATCCTATGCACTTTCTACCAAACAAGACACTTCAAAAAAAAAAGAAATTGGAAAATATGTACTTTAAGACCTTCTGGGCTTTTGAAAATAGGAAAACTGCTTTGAAAATCCATAGCATCTGAATTCATTTGGAATAGAGACATAGAGCTTTATCGTTGTGGCCCAAAGCTGCTGTTTAAGAAGGTAGGAAACATAAGGTTTCAGTAGTTCAAAAAATCCTGTTTGATATGAGATAAATGGACATTTATTATGGTTAATTAAATTGTGTCTTTCAGCATTTACTTATACACTGACTTTTACCTTATAGATATTTATTAATCCTCTCTACCTCTTTTATCATATTTGTTTAAAATTTTTTTTCTAATACCTGCTATTTTTTATTACAGAGACAGTTAAAGGCAGATGCTAAAAAAGCTATTGGAAGGCTTCAACTCCGTACACTGAAGCAAGGAGACAAGGTGCATTTATGACTTTTTTT
>NW_011491486.1:36261-40469 GCF_000754665.1 Bison bison bison | reverse complement strand
TCTTTGCGACCCCATGGACTGTAGCCTACCAGGCTCCTCCGTCCATGGGATTTTCCAGGCAAGAATACTGGAGTGGGTTGCCATTGCCTTCTCCAGGGGATCATCCAAGTGGGGCCTGAATATAATCACAGTGTTCTTATGCGAGGGAGGCAAGAGGAGATTTGACAATGAAGTAGGAGATGTGACAATGGAAGTAAGAGATTGGAGTGGTACAAGAAAGGGTCCATGAGCAATAACACTTAAGAGTATAAGTTTGTGCATTTTAAGCCACTAAGTTATTGTAATTTGTTGTAGCAACAACAGAAGATGAATATAGTACTTAAGTACAATTTTACTTGAACATCGATTTTCAGATTTAGCACAGTTGAAAAGTACCATCGATGTTTAAAACCCATATAAAAAAATAGCTATAGAGGTTTGTACAACAATGAAAATATAGCTATAGAACTTATTGAAATAAAAAAATACCATCTAAAATAGCACCAAAGCCATTATATACTTAGGTATACATCTTACAAAATGTGTACAAGGTCTATATGCTGAAAACTACAAAATATCAAAGAAAGAAAGAAATCAAAGAAGACCTAAAGGAATGGGGATATACCATGTTCATGAGTTAGAAGACTCTCCCCAAACTAATCTAAAGATTCATCGCAGTTTCAATCAAAATATTAGTTGCATCTTTTGTAGAAATTGACAAGTTGATTCTGAGTTTATTTGGAAAAGCAAGAGAACTAGAATAACCAAAATAATTCTGATAAACAACAAATTTGGATGCCTAATGTTTCCTGATTTGCACAGTTATTTTAAAGTTATAGTTGTCAAGAAGGTGTGGTATTAGGAAAAGGCTAGACCTTTAGATCTTTGGAACAGAAGAGACAGTCCAGAAATAGACCTACAGATATATGATCAACTGATTTTAGACAAAGGTGCAAAAGCAATTTAAAAGGACAGCCATTTGGTGGCTCACCATAAACAGTGACTGAATATCCATATACAGAAAAAATAAAAGATGAACCTCAGTCCATGCTTTATACCCTCTGTAAAAATTAACTCCAAATGGACCACAGACTTAAATATAAAACCTAGAACTATGAAGTTTTATAAGAGAACTTTGGAGAAAAATATCTCTGTTGCTTGAGTTAGGCAAAAATTACTTAGATATGATACCAAAAACAAGTCCATTAAAGAAAAAAATGAGAAATTTGACTGTTAAAATTAGCTTTTGCTGTTTGAAAGACACTGTTAAGATGCTGAAAAGATGAGCCACAGACTTGAGTCACATATCTGATAAAGGACTGTATTCAGAATATATAAAGAACTCTCAAAATTCAACAAAAGAAAAAGCAACCTAGTGTAAAAATGGGCAAAACAGACATTTTACCAAAGAAATATATGGTTAGCAAAGAAGCACATAAAATGTTGCTCAACATTATTCATCATTAGGGAAGTGCAAATTAAAACCACACTGTGATACCCACAGCACATTTATTAGAATGGCTAAAACCAATTGAACCTACAATACCAATAGCTGGTCAGATGTGGAACAGCTGGAACTTTCATGCATTTGCTGGTGAGAATGCAATATACAGCCAGTTTGGAAAACGATTTTGCAATTTTATGAAGTCAAATATACACTCTCCAAAGAACCCAGCAATCTCACTGCTAGGTGTTTACCCACTTATGTAAAAGCTTGTTCAAAATTGCTCAGGGAAGCTTTACTGATGATTACCCAAAACTGAAAAGAAGCCAAATGTCCTTCAGATGGTGAATGGATAAAAACTGTGGTACATCTATATTAAAGAGTACTACTTAGCCATAAAAACAGCAGAACCCTACTGATATATTCACCAACAGGGATGAATTGTAAATGCGTTATGTTAAGTAAAAGAAGCCAGACTCAAAGGCTATATAATACACAATTCCACTTATAAGATACCCTGGAGAAGCCAAAATAGAAGGCACTGAAAAACAAATCAGTGGGTAAGAGAAGACAGAGATAAAAGGAGGGTGTTAATTACAAAGGGATATAGAGGAATTTATTGGAGTACTAGGACTATCCTGCGTCTTGATTATGGTGGGGATTAAGTGACTGCATGCTTCTCCAAACTTGCAAAACTATTTACTCAACATTTAGAATGAATTTAACTTCATATGAATTATACCTTAATTTTTTTGATGGAAAAACGTAGCCAAAGAACTTATGCTGCTGTTGCTGCTAAGTTGCTTCAGTCGTGTCTGACTCTGTACAACCCCATAGACAGAGGCCCACCAGGCTCCCCCATCCCTGGGATTCTCCAGGCAAGAACACTGGAGTGGGTTGCCATTTCCTTCTCCAATGAATGAAAGTAAAAAGTGAAAGGGAAGTCGCTCAGTCATGTCCAATTCTTAGCGACCCCATGGACTGCAGCCTACCAGGCTCTGCCATCTATGGGATTTTCCAGGCAAGAGTACTGGAGTGGGGTGCCATTGCCTTCTCCAAAAGAACTTATGGCACTGTGTAAATTCTAAAACCAGGAAAAAGTTTACGTCAGTGCTTCATGTTTCTCTTTATACTATTCCTCTTGGGTTAACTTTATTCTTTTACATTTATTTATTTATTTCTGTCATGCTATATGGCTTGCAAGATCTGAGTTCCCCGACTAGGGATTGAACCCAGGCTATGGCAGTGAAGAGTCGACTCACTGGAAAAGACCCTGATGCTGGGAGGGATTGGGGGCAGGAGGAGAAGGGGATGACAGAGGATGAGATGGCTGGATGGCATCACTGACTTGATGGACATGAGTTTGGGTAAACTCTGGGAGTTGGTGATGGACAGGGAGGCTTGGCATGTGGCGATTCATGGGGTTGCAAAGAGTCAGACACAACTGAGCAACTGAACTGAACTGAACTAATGGCAGTGAAAGCCCAGAATCCTAACCACTAGGCTACTCAGGAATCCTCTTCTTTTACTTTTTAAAGTCTTAAGTATTTTATTTTCTAATTTCAATTACATAATACACAGTGTTATCAACTTGTCGCCATGTTTTATATTAGATCTTCAGACCTCATAGTTGAAAATTTGTACCCTTTTACTAACTTTTCCCTATTTTCCCCCCTCCTCAGCCCTTGAAAACTACTTTTCTACTCTGTTTCTATAAGTTTGGCTTTTTTTTAGATTCCAGTTAAGTCTAGATAATTTTAAATTTCTTATTGAAAGTCATTTTAGTGATATGATGCTCATTCTGTAGGAATTTAAGTAATGTATTAAATACATGTATATTCTGATCTTGCTCTGTAGTTTAGTGTGTTTTTCTTATCCATCAGAATAACAGTAACTCTTTGCTCTTAGGAAATCGGCCCTGATGGAGATAGTTGTGCCGTGTGTATTGAACTATATAAACCAAATGATTTGGTGCGCATCCTAACCTGCAAGTAAGTTTGATTTTCTTTTATGTTGTCAATAAAAATAGCTGATTTACAAAAATGATTATAGTGCAGGAAACTATTTTGAATGTCTCCAAATAAATAAAGTGTTTGTTTTTAACTTCTTTTCACTTAAATACAGATGATTGCTTTATTTTTAATATCATTGGAAATAGTATGAGGCTAACTATATGAAGTTTCCATAATCTGGTACAATTTGGAAACTACTTCTGTAAAAAACTGAGAACCTAGCTAGCACCACTGTTGATTGTGTGTGTATGTGTGTGTGTGTGTAGCCAGCACCACTGTTTATTTGTGTGTTTGTGTGTGAGCGGTACTGGATAATTTAATTCAAAAGATTTCTGCCCATCCTGTTGAGAAAAAATAAAATCAATTTATGAGCACCTATTTGGAAGTGTTTGTTAGCTTTTCATTATCCATCTCCTGGAAGTTATTCTTAACATTCTTCCTTTTTGCTATTAAATAGTGGTATTCTTGGAATTTGTCACATTTCCTAAATTATGAGAATTATTTTGCACTCAATACTTTTGTCTATATTATCAAGAATGACTAATTGTACTAGTTTATAGTTCAGTTCAGTTCAGTTCAGTCGCTCAGTCATGTCTGACTCTTTGCGACCCCATGAATCGCAGCACGCCAGGCCTCCCTGTCCATCACCAACTCCCAGAGTTCACTCAAACTCATGTCCATCAAGTCGGTGATGCCATCCAGCCATCTCATCCTCTGTCGTCCCCTTCTCCTCCTGCCCCCAATTCCTCCCAGCATCAGAGTCTTTTCCAATG
>NW_011491486.1:34381-34879 GCF_000754665.1 Bison bison bison | reverse complement strand
CAGGGTGTCTGGCTCTAGGCGAGTGATCACACCATCATGATTATCTTGGTCATGAAGATCTTTTTTGTACAGTTCTTCTGTGTATTCCTGCCACCTCTTCTTAATATCTTCTGCTTCTGTTAGGTCCATACCATTTCTGTCCTTTATCAAGCCCATCTTTGCATGAAATGTTCCCTTGGTATCTCTAAGTTTCTTGAAGAGATCTCTAGTCTTTCCCATTCTGTTGTTTTCCTCTATTTCTTTGCATTGATCACTGAGGAAGGCTTTTTATCTCTCCTTGCTATTCTTTGGAACTCTGCATTCAGATGCTTATATCTTTCCTTTTCTCCTCAGGTTTTCGGTTCTCTTTTCACAGCTATTTGTAAGGCCTATTCAGACAGCCATTTTGCTTTTTTGCATTTCTTTTCCATGGGGATGGTCTTGATCCCTGTCTCCTGTACAATGTTGTGAATCTCCATCCATAGTTCTTCAGGCACTCTATCTATCAGATCTAGTCCC
>NW_011491486.1:31212-34281 GCF_000754665.1 Bison bison bison | reverse complement strand
TAAATCTATTTCTCACTTCCACTGTATAATCATAAGGAATTTGATTTAGGTCATACCTGAATGGTCTAGTTAGGATATAACAAAATAATCAAGATCCGAATTACTGTACATCTTAGATCAGGCAATATCTTAACTATTTTTTCATAAGTAGTATTAAAAATAGTTTTTATGAAGCTAGGGTAATGAGGCTTTTATATTTAAAAGTACTGTATTATGAAATTTCTAAATTTTGTTTCTGTAATTGTGTGTTTTAAAGGGAAAAAAGTCATTTGTTAAAAGACCAAGTAAACTTATAGAGTAACTTGTTAGTATATTAGGCAAAGCGTTGTTGCTATTTCACAACAGATAACCAATTTATATGTTTTTCCTTCATTAGCCATGTTTTCCATAAGACATGTGTTGACCCATGGCTGTTAGAACACAGGACTTGCCCCATGTGCAAATGTGACATACTCAAAGCTTTGGGAATTGAGGTAAACATTGCTAAACTATTTATACAAAGGAACTTAACCAGTGTGTTATTTATATATCTTAACCTTCAGAAAGTTATCATCCTATTTTTTAACTATACAATGTGCTAGACTTATAGGTTATACCAAAAATGGGAACTACTTATATCATAGTGACAGTGAGATGCCATGTTGGACCACCTCTATTTTCCTCCTTCTTCCCCCTCCTCAAATGTACTTATTATGTGGTCAGAACTTGAAGTGATAACCCCAGCTGACTTCTGATACCCCTTGTTGTTTTTTACTATCTTACTATTGCATTGCAACCAAACTTGTAGTTAAATGAGCATGTAAAGTTTGAGAAAGTATAATAAATATTGAATTATATTTCATAAGTGAAAAAACTACCTGTTTCACAATATACACAACAGAGACTCAAGATCAACAGAATCTTCCTGACTTGAGGAGATATATAGATGACAGTGATTCTCAATACTCCTAGGGGACAGCATAGGAATTTGTTTTTTGAGTGCGTTCCTTGTCTCAGGCATTATATTATGAAGTGTTCACGCAGATAAACATGTCAAATGTTGATGGCAGTCTGCCTGTAACATCTTTCACCCCATTGGACCCTGTTATTCCAGTGCTCTGGCTGGGACCAGCAAGAGATGTTTGTGATCATCAAAAAATAGATTGTAAGTTTCAAAAGTCAAGAAGCCTTCCTCTAAGAAGTCACCTATGAAGAAACTTTGTAATAATATGTCAAGGAAAAGTGTGTACTCTGAGATCCTGTTAATGTGGTCAAATGCTTTCCACAGGTGGATGTTGAAGATGGGTCAGTGTCTTTACAAGTTCCTGTATCCAATGAAACTTCCAGTAATGCCTCTCCTCATGAAGAGGATAACCGCAGTGAGACTGCTTCATCTGGATATGCTTCAGTTCAGGGAGCAGATGAACCACCTTTGGAGGAACATGCACACTCAGCAAGTGAGCACCAGGCTGAGGGGCCCCAAGTGCCCCACAAATGATCCGCTGGAGATTAGACACCCAGGCAGAGTACTCCTGTTTTTTAGCATTTATTCTGTTTATCCATTAACACAATTAACACATTCCAGGTTTTTTCTAGTGACAGTGATGCAATGCAGGATGCACCCCTCTTTTGACTTAATATACACATATTCAAATATACCTGAAACAGATGAAATGCTTTAAGAATGGGGTTTATTCACAGAAAAAAGATTTTTTATTAGAAAGTTGCTCTCAAATGCATTTAAGTGTTGATTTATTAACTTACAGAAGCTAAGGACAAGTTTTCAACTTTAGAAGCCATTCTTTATTGCATATCAACCAGAAATTATGGAATGATAAAATATAATTTAATTTCCAAAACCTTGATTTATACACAACTTCTCCAGAACCACCCCCTCCTTTTTTTGCCAGATGGGAAACTGTGTTTAAGAACAGTGTGCTGCCACCTGTTATTTGCCATGAAATGAACAAACCTTGGAAACTAAAAGTGAATGTATTAATTTCAAAATAGTAATGCCATACCAATAGAGAGATTTTAGGGAATTCTGTTACTTTTTTCCTTAGAGAAAACCCCTATACAAATTATTTTCTCTCTCTTTAACTTCTACCTTTGTCTTTTGGTTTTTGTTGGTTTGATAGTTTTTCCTCAGTCCCCATTTTGAGATGACCTAATTCTGGCCTAAAAAATCGGAGGAAAATGAAATGTCAAGATGACTTGTAAAAGTTGCAGCTTCCTATAACATGAACCTTTGTCCTTGATAGGCTTATCAGTGACATAGATACCATTTGTACAGGGGTCACGAGGAATACCATCATGCAAAAGCAAACCTCATATTGTAATCTAATCTTTGAACAGTTTGCAGAGTACAAAGTAGTCATAAGAATCTTAATAATCTGTGTTTTATTCTACCTATAATAGATAATCATTGTCTCTTAGCCTCAGATGAATTTTTGGTTCCTGTAACTGTGTGCTAATAGAATTCAGTGATGAGAAAGAAGAGGGTATGGCATAATTCAGTTTAGCAGCATTGGTAGTTCAGTGGTAGAATTCTTGCCTGCTATGCAGGAGGCATGAGTGTATGGGATAATTCAGTTTATTGCCAGGTCAGTTTAAAAGAAGAAGAAAAGTCCCAACCTACCATTTTGGTGTTCTGTTTTTATGGGGGAGGGTAGAAGGCAGAACAGTTTTTGCAGAGAATTTGAGAAGCAAATAAAATGACGATTCATATTCCTTCTCCCGTATTCTTTATCTGCATTAATGGTAGGAACACCAACCCAGGTGCCTCAATCCAGAAACTTAGGGAGAATCCTAGATTCTTCCCTCTCCCTTTCCTTTTGATTCAATATAATTTTTCCTTTAATCCATCTCCTAATTTCTAACCTTAATTCAACAGTCATAGTTTGAACCACTCTCTTCTCTCTGCCCATTCCTTCCACTCTTCCTCCACCAAGAAATTGGGGAAGTCAAGTCCAACTCCTGTTCCTCCTTTAAAACTTGCTTCCCTTTGAGTTTGGAGAATGGATACATATATATGGATGGCTGAGTCCCTTTGCTGTTCACCTGAAACTATCACAACATTGTTAATTGGCG
>NW_011491486.1:28706-30423 GCF_000754665.1 Bison bison bison | reverse complement strand
ATTGCACTTATTGCACTGAATTGTATTAAAACCTTAAAAAGTCCATTTGGGTAGGGACAGTGTCTTATTGTTCACTATTGTACACCCAGCACCTAGTACAAGCTGCCTCACAGCAAATACTGAAATAAGTGTTGAATGAGTGACCACACAGAATAGATTTTCCCACTCACACAACTAGAGAAAAGCCCGCATAGCAAATAAGACCCAGCACAGCCAAAAATAAATAAATAAAATAAAAAGAATAATAGTTTAACCCACATAAATGGTGTTTGTTTGCCTTAATAAGAATAAAGTAATATGTTTCCTGTAACTATAATATAAATTGGACAGAGATGTTTAAGCTGTGTGGAGTAGATTTGTTTCAACATTAGGAAACCAGAAGTTTTATTAAATATAAAATTAGCCCTGATTTAAAATCATGTATTTTAAGATAAGCTTCTGATATCTAAGGGAAGTATTTCTTTGTATTTCAGTTGTAATTTTTTATTTTACAGTTCAACTGTGGCCCCTAGTCATCATTATTATGCTGAGATGGTGAGATATTCTAATTTACATCTAATAGTTTGTAGAAAAGTTACACATACAGAAATATTCATCTTTACCCTGCCTTTTCTTCACTTTTAGAAGCCATATGCTATTTCTAAAGTCAGTAACCAAAACCCAAACCAGTCTAAGAATACCTGTTATAAAGTCAACACCTATGTTACTTCCTCATATGATTGGATTTTGCTCAGACACTAAATGTTTGAGGCATGCCAAATGTACAACCGTCACAAGTGTGAGCACCCAAATAAATGGATACATAGAATTGGTATGGCCTTGGGGTAAAATCCTCCCATTCAGAGTTAGAAAAAAATAAAAGTTGAGAAATTTAAGCTTAGTTTCCTAATACTTTATTATGCTCTTCAAACAAATCAAATATTAAATTGACTTAAACCAACATCTTTGAAGGTGAATATGTTAGTGTGACTTTTGTGACTACTTAAAATGTAATCATGGATAGAAGTGGCACACTTGCCATCCCTTTTATATATTGATATTTGGGGTTTCATAATTTAAGGGTTACTTTTCCTTCTGGGCTACTTCTCCTATAGTTTAGAGATACTGCTAATAGATGAATTGGTGCCTCAGTCATATGTCTTAAATTAAGAGAATATACTTTGCTTTGAGGGAGAAGGAGACAGCAACCCACTCCAGTATTCTTGCCTGGAGAGTCTAATGGATGGAGGAGCCTGGCAGGCTACAGTCCATGGGATCACAAGAGTCGGACATGACTGAGTGACTACACCACCACCACCACTTTGCTTTGAGATCAGACTACAACCGTGAATTTTTAAATTGGTTTTGAAAAAAATATTAAAACAGCAAAATTTAACATTAATAGTAAAGTAGACTTGTCAACCGGAGGAGGAAATGGCAACCCATTCCAGTATTTATGCCTGGAGAATCCCATAGAGGAGCCTGGCAGGCTACAGTCCATGGGGTCACAAAGAGTCAGACACACACACACTCACATACAATTATATGTTAATTGTTTTGGCACCTTTCCTATTAACTACTGATTATTATGGTGATAGTTGGTTTAAATAGCTTCGAAAACATACAGTTGGTTAGTTCGTGCCTGTGTGTTCCATCATTGTGCTGAGTTTTATTAGAGCACTGGTTTTCAAAGTTAAGCATACCTTGAGTCACCTAGCGGGCTTGTTTAAACAGAGGA
>NW_011491486.1:27473-28606 GCF_000754665.1 Bison bison bison | reverse complement strand
AACAGAGGGGAGGGCCTTCCCTGGTTCAGTGGTTAAGAATCTGCCTTGCAATGCAGCGGACACAGGTTCAATCCCTGGTCTAGGAAGATACCACATGCTGCGGGCCAGTTAAGCCCCTGCGCCGCAACTTAAAGCCTGCGTTCTAGAGCCCATGCTCTGCAAGGACAAGCCACAGCAACAAGAAACCCATGCATTGCAACTAGAGAGTTAGCCCCCACTTGCTGCAACTAGAGAAAGCTCGTGCACAGCAACAGAGACCCAGCACAGCCAAAATAAAATAAATGAATAAAAGTTTATTTAAAAAAAAAAAAACAAGCAGAGTGGCAACCACTAGTTTCTGACTCAATAGGTCTGAGATGGGCCCTGAGAATTTTCATTTCTAAGAAGTTTCCAGGTGGTAATGATTCTGCTTGTCCAGGGACCACACTTTGAGAACCACAGAATAGGGCCCCTGGTTCTTAATCCTTGCTGCACATTAGGATCACCCAGAAGAACTTTAAACATTACTGATACCTGGACTCTACCCCAGAATAGTTCAGTCAGAATCCATGAGATGTGGGGCCCAAGCACAGTTTTTTGTTTTTTTTTTTTTAATAATTTCAGCCTGACTTAAAAAATGTTTCAAAAATAGTAAAAAGAATGCCCATCACTGAACTTCTCCAAGTGTTAACATCGTATATAACCATATACAGTTATCAAAATCAGGAAATTGTATGATAAAATGTTAGGAACTAAATTGCACTTACTCAAATTTTACCAGTTGACCCCTTAATGTCCTTTTTCTGTCCTAGGATCCCACATTGCATTTCCTCTTCTCTCATTTCCCCCTAGTTTTATTGAAATATACTTGACATATAACCAGAGAAAGATTAGTTACCAAATCTATCATCTCAAATAATTATAAATTGTGTGTGTGTGTGTGGTGAGAACATTTAAGATCTATGCTTAGCAACTTTCAAGTATTTACTACAGTATTGTTAACTGTAGTCACCATGCTATATATTAAATTCCCAAGAACTTATTCATCTTATAACTGGAAACTTGTATCCTTTGATGGACATTTCTCCATTCCCCCCTGCTTCTAGCCTCTGGCAACTACCATTCTGTTTCTATGAATTTGACCTTTTAAAATT
>NW_011491486.1:24947-27349 GCF_000754665.1 Bison bison bison | reverse complement strand
ATATAAGTGTTATCATACAGTGTTTGTCTTTCTCTGTGTGGCTTATTTCACTTAGCACAGTATCCTCAAGATCTATCCATGTTGTTGCAAATGGCAGTATCTCCTTTTTTTCTCATGGCTGAGTAATATTCGTGTGTGTATGTGTACATATATATGTATCTCACGTTTTCTTTATCTGTTGATCAGTCAATAGAAACAGGTTACTTCTATGTCTGGCTATTGTGAATAATGCTGCAGTGAACATGGAGGTGCAGCTGTCTCTTCAAGATAATGATTTCATTTCTTTTGGGTGTATACCCAGAAGTTGGATTGCTGGATGATATGGTAGTTCTATTTTTAGTTTTTTGAGAACCTCCATACATGTTTCCCGTAGTGCTATACCAATATACATTCCCACCAACTGTGCACCAGAGTTCCCTTTTCTTCACATCCTTGCAACACTCGTCTGTTATCATTTTGATAATAGCTGTTCTAACAAGCGTGAGGCAATATCTCATTGTGGTTTTGATTTGCATTTCCCTGATGATTAGTGATTAGTGATGTTGAGCATCTTTTCCTGTGCCCATTGGCCTCTTTGGGAAAATGTCTACTTAAATCCTTTGCCCATTTTTAAATTAGGTCATTGGGTTTTCTGCTATTGAATTGTATGAGTTCCTTACATATTTTGGATATTAACTCCTTACCTGATACGTGGTTTGCAAATATTTTTTCCCATTTTGTAGCTTGCCTTTTCATTCTTTTGATTATTTTTTGCTGAGCAGAAGCTTTTTGGTTTGATGTAGTCCCGTTTGTTGATTTTGGCATTTTAAGTCCTTAATCTATTTAGAGTTCATTTTTTAAGTGGTATGAGATGGAGGTCCGGTTTCATTCTGTTGCATATTTATCCAGCTTACCCAACACCATTTATTGAAGACTGTCTTTTCCCCACTGGATGTTTTTGGTTCCCTTGTCAAATATTAGTTCATCTCACACATGAGGCATGTGAGGCATGTGAGATCTTAGCTCCCTGACCAGGGATCCAACCCATACCCCCTGCATTGGAAGCTTGGAATCTTAACCAGTGGACCACCAGGGAAGTCCCTATATATGTCCTTTATGTTTGGATATGTTCTTTCTATACCCAATCTGCTGAGAGGTCCACATTACATTTAACTGTCATGTCCTTTTAGTCTTGATCTGTGACTGTTTCTAAGTCTTCGTTTTTCTTAACTTTGACACCTCTGAAGGCCACCAGTTAGTTACTTTGAAGAATATCCTTCAATTTGGAATTGTCTGCTGTTTCCCAATGTTTAAAATCATTGTCCATTGTCTATTTCTGGCAAGAAAACCACATATCTTATCTTGTCTGCTTGATATCATATAATGAGGCACATTATGCCCATGTCTTATTATCAATGTTTTTAACTTTGTTCACTTGGTTAAGGTGGTATCTGCCAAGCCTCTTCTTTTAAAGTTATTATTTTTCCCTTTATAGTTATTGTTTTATAGAGAAACACTTGGAAACTATGCAAATGTCCTGTTTCTCATCATAATTTTTACCTACTAATTTTAGCAATCATTGATAGTTCTTGCTTACAATAATTATTACTGAAGTATGTGCCAAATGGTGATTTTCTGTTTCTATACTTCTTTCTACATTAATTAAGCTTCTAATTTAAAGACGAGATACCATTTCTCCACTTATTTATTCAACTGTTTATAATAATATGGACTCACAGATATTTCTTTTTCTCCATAATATTATTCTCATGATTTATTCATGCTTAGATTGCCCTAGATTTGGTCATTGGGAACTCCCTCAAGTTGGTTGATTTTCTTTCAAAATAACCCCGCCCCCCGCTTTTTTTTTTTTGAGCGCTTCCTTACTTTCTATTATCACAAGATGTTCTAGGCCAAGGATTGGCAAACTTTTTCTGTAAAGGGCCAGATAGTAAATATTTTAGGCTTTGAAGACTTTAGGTCTTTGTTGCTTTGGGGGCTGAGACAGTGTTGTTTTATCTTCCAACCTCTTAAAAATGTCAAAATCACTCTTAGCTATGGATTTGGCTTTCGAGCTGTAGTTTTCTGGCCCCTAGGCTAGAATCTAGGTTAATCTGCTCTCTTGCCCTAACCCTGGAATCAGGGAGTGGGGGCTTTTATTGGAGAACAGCACCTCAGAATCAAGATCGGGCATTAGGTACGCTCATTGCTTTTGGAGTATCATTGCTATTAGCCCTTTCAAGGAACAAAGCGAGGAAATATGTGTATGTACTCACACAAATATACACACACCTACATTGACCTAACAGAAGAACAGCTAGTTCATACTGATGTATGATTCTAATCCAACATCACAGAGTTTATTCTAGCCTTCCTCTTTCCTTACTTTTAACTCCATTCTTGGACATTGAGAAACCCGGCTG
>NW_011491486.1:24047-24847 GCF_000754665.1 Bison bison bison | reverse complement strand
GACAGAAAGATCCCCCGGAGAAGGAAATGACAACCAGTATTCCTGCCTGGGAAATCCCATAGACAGAGGAACCTGGCAGGCTACAGTCCATGGGGTCATAAAGAGTTGGACTTGACTGAGCATGTACACAGATCTATCTTATCAATCTATCTATGTTTATGAAAAAGCATAGATAATTTTTTAAAGTGCCCAGGTGATTCAAACATGAAGTTGATTTTAAGAGCTATTATTATTTAGAATAGAGAAGAAACAGAAGACACAACTGTTGCTCTTAAGAATGCTATGATGTAGGTAAAAATAAGCACATGTATGAATCAACAAAATAGTAATTGTAAATTAATATAATGCCATAAATGCTTTAGGGCTTCCCTGGGCGCAGTGGTAAAGAACCCGCCTGCCAATGCAGGAGATACCAGAGGCAAGGGTTCGATTCCTGAGTTGGGAAGATCCCCTGGAGGAGGAAATAGCAACCCACTCCAGTATTCTTGCCTGGGAAATCCCATAGACAGAGAGCCTGGCAGGCTACAATCCATAGGGTCACAAAGAGTCAGGCACGACTGAAGCGACTTGAGCACACACATATAAGTGCTTTATGTAAGGCAGCAAAATCATTTTAAAGAAACAGGGAATTAGTGTGATAATCAGAGTGTGATTGAATTAGATAAGAAAGACTTCTAGACATGTGTGTTGAATTTTGTCTTAAAGAACAGAGGGGTAAAAGCATCCTAAAATTGCCATTAAATATTAATTTATTTTAATTGGAGGCTAATTACTTTACAGTATTGTGGTGGGTTTTGCTA
>NW_011491486.1:23655-23947 GCF_000754665.1 Bison bison bison | reverse complement strand
ATAGTCAAAATATCAGTCTCCAAAATTACTTAGGTTAGTTCTTTTCTTTCCCACTCTCTTCAGAACGATTATATATATTTCATCTATAAAATAATTATATTCACTTGTTACTACTTGTATTCCATTTTGGGAACTCCCTCCACAACTTCCTGGTTGATTAGCTTTAGTCCTTCTGTCTATCTATCTATCTATCAGTTAGTAAAGAATCTGCCTGCAATGCAGGAGACACAGGAGATGTGGGTTCAATCCCTGGGTTGGGAAGATCCCCCGGAGAAGGAAATGACAACCAGTA
>NW_011491486.1:22765-23555 GCF_000754665.1 Bison bison bison | reverse complement strand
TGTCCCCCATCCTGAATCCCCTTCCCACCTCCCTCCCCATCCCATCCCTCTGGGTTGTCCCAGTGCACTGGCACTGAGTGCCCTGTTTCCTGCATCAAACTTGGACTGGTCATGTATTTCACATATGGTAATATACATGTTTCAGTGCTATTCTCTCAAATCATTCCACCCTCGCCTTCTCCCACAGAGTTGAAAAGTCCATTCTTATATCTGTCTCTTTTGCTGTCTCACATATAGGGTCACCGTTACCATCTTTCTAAATTGCATATATATGCGTTAATATACTGTATTGGTGTTTTTCTTTCTGACTTACTTCACTCTGCATAATAGGCTCCAGTTTCATCCACCTCATTAGAACTGATTCAAATGCCATTTTTTTTTAAAGATGAAAATCTACAGCTGGTAAACCATGAAGCAAATTCCATGGCAGTGGATGTTGTTCCTCACGTTGACAACCCAACCTTTGAAGAAGATGAAAGTCCTGATCAGGAGACCACTGTTCGAGAAATTAAATCATAAAATCTGTATCAGTAGAAAACCTGAACCTTTAGTAATAACAGAACTGCCAATCAGGGCCTAGTTTACTACTAAGGAACTGGATAAACTTAATAAAATAAGAATGATACTGAAAGTGCTGATATGACTAATATTATGCTATAGTTAAATGACTTAAAATACTAAACCTATTAACCTTTTCCACAAACACATTATAATGTTTTTCATAGGCAAGTTTCCTCTTGATAGCAGTAGCAACATTTTTAAATATTCAAAACTCTTGTCAAGTAATCAT
>NW_011491486.1:19519-22665 GCF_000754665.1 Bison bison bison | reverse complement strand
TATAACAATTTTCTTATCAAAACATGTTGCTTTTAAAATGTGGAACAGCTATAATCACTTTATTTTATGATAGTATCTTAATTAAAAATAATACTACTTTAGCTTGGGCTATATGTGTCAGGGTTTTTCTCCAGGTGCTTATATTGATCTGGAATTGTAATTTAAAAAACAATGCAAACTTAGGCTAGTACTTCATGAAATATCTATTTAAGCTGCATTAAGTTGATAGAACAAGATTAAAGCAAAATACTCATTTTAACAATTTCTTATTTTTAAAATCAGGCTAAATTTACTTCATTTGAGTGTCAAGCATAGTTTCTTAGAGAGTATGGACTGGACTGGATTGATTGGTATATTAATGACACCAATTTGACAAAAGATCATAGACACAAACTTTCCTTACAAAAACACTGTATAACTATTTCTCAAACCTTACTTATGGGACTTTCAAAAACAGAACATAAAAATCATCATACCATTTGAAAATGATTATTAATAAGTCACACAAAAATTGGTAATTGATCTCTGTGTATGAATTTGTCTACAGAAATTAGTCTATAGAAAATGTTTTCCAAACAAAGTTGACTTAAAATTGAGTTTACATTTTACCTAAATGGACTTTATAAAATAACATTAGGTAAAATAAAATTCTATCTGTGTAGCTATAAATTTCGTGAATGCATTTTCTTGGTGTTTGAAAAAGAATTGGTGTTGGGGGGGAGAATTCCAGGTGCCTTACTATAAAGTTTGAAGCTTCATCCACCAAAGTTAAATAGAGCTATTATAAAAATGCACTTTATATTTTCTGTGGCTTATCTTTGGTTTTAGAGTTTTGTTTCCAGTACAAATTCCAGCAGAATTTAAGCAAAAGCAGAATAGACATGTATTTTTGTTGGCTAAATGTAGAGTGGATGAAACCATTGCATTCTTGTACACTGATTTGAAATGCTGTAAATAGGTCCCGATTTGTATTGATTCTCTTTAAATATAAAATGTAAAATAAAATATTCCAATAAAAGTTTGTGTCTGGTGTTTAGTAATCATATACTAACTTTTAACATATGCTTGGATTTAGGAGGAAAAAGGTTTAATGTAAATATTTGTTGGTATATTTGATAATAAAAACTAAAACTTTAGTATTTGGGCTTCCCTGGTGGCTCAGATGGTAAAAAAAAATTCACCTGCAATGTGGGAGAACTGTGTTCTATTCCTGGGTTGGGAAGATCCCCTGGAGAAGGTCATGGCAACCCACTCCAGTATTCTTGCCTGGAGAATCCCCATGGACACAGGAACCTGGCAGGCTACAATCCATGGGGTCACGGAGTCAGACATGACTGAGTGACTAAGCACAGCACAGCATGTTTACATATTTCACTACATAGTGAGGAACTGCTGCCATTATAAAATGACTGAATCTATCATGAATTATTTTTAAATGTCAGCAAGGTAAATAATGAGGTTGACCACTGATAAGTTTTTTCTTTTTCTTTATTTATTGGAGGACAATTGCTCTACAATATTGTGTTGGCCTCTGCCACACATCAACACAGATCAGTCACAGGCATACATATGTCCCCTCTCTCCAGAATCCCCCTCCTATTAATCACTGAAAATTTAAGGTTAGAAAAGGACCATGATGCCAGTCCATCTTTATACTGCTGCTGCTGCTTAGTCACTTCAGTCATGTCTGACTCTGTGTAACCCCTATGGATTGTAGCCCACCAATTCTCCAGGCAAGAATACTGGGGTAGACTGCCATGCCCTTCTTCAGGGGATCTTCCCAACCCAGGGATCAAACCCAGGTCTCCTGCACTGCAGGCAGATTCTTTATCACTAAGCCACCAGGGAAATGTCCATCTTTATATTACACAAACCATAAGGCCATTTTATTGCTTTATGTTTTGTGTAATATAAAGATGGACATTTCCTTTGGTCTTCTCTTTGGAAGTATCATTCCTGGGATGCTGTTAATGGGTTAAAAGCAGCTCTTTATTTTGGCAAACATGTTAAGAATAAACAGTTGTTTGGAACACTTCAGAACCATGATTATGAAATCCAGGATATACATATGTCTTATATGGCAATATGCCCAATGTGTGTGATGCCACACTATAAAGTTTCTCTATATTCTTAGGAAGTTTCTCTTTATTCTTAGGAAGTTAATCATCTCAAGCTTTGCAGGGGTTCTTCTGGGGAGGCATTTATAATTTTTGAATATTTACTAGCTGTATTAACATACAATTTATATACCAAAAATTCAGCCATTGTAAATGTATGGTTCTAAAGATGGATAGAATTGTGCTCACCACAAGTGAATTTGAGAACATTACATTAACCAGGAGATCAGTCCTGGGTGTTCATTCGTAGGACTGATGATGAAGCTGAAACTCCAATACTTTGGCCACCTGATGCGAAGAGCTGACTTATTTGAAAAGACCCTGATGCTGGAAAAGATCGAGGGCAGGAGGAGAAGGGGTTGACAGAAGATGAGATGGTTGGATGGCATCACTGACTCAATGAACATGGGTTTGGGTGGACTCTGGGAGTTGGTGATGGACAGGGAGGCCTGGTGTGCTGCGGTTCATGCAGTCGAAAAGAGTCAGACACAACTGAGCGACTGAACTGACTGACTGACATTATCCCCCAAAATCCCTTCATATCCATTTTTACTCAGTTTCTGCTCCCATTCCTAGCCCCAGGGAACCATCAATTATCCTTTTGTCTCCATGGATTTGCCTATTCTGGACATTACATTTAAATGGAATCATACAATATATGGTCTTTTGTGACTGCCTTCTTCTACTTAGCATATTTTCAAGGTTTATCCATGTTGAAGCATGCATCAGTATTTCATCCTTTTTAATTGCTGAATAATATTCCAGTCTATAGGTATTCCATATTTGGTTATCCATTCATCAGCTAAGGAACACTTGGATCGTTACCACTTTATGGCCATTATGGCTGATGTTCCTATGAACATTAATGTACAAGTCCTAGTGTAGATTTATGCTTTCAATTCTCTTGGGGATATGCAAAGAAGAGGAATCCATGTCACTTGTGAATTTTCTTCCTGATATTATATTATGATTATAAATAAGAGTTTGAGCAACAGACTTTATTATTTTCACAAAGTCAAAATATAAGGC
>NW_011491486.1:18807-19419 GCF_000754665.1 Bison bison bison | reverse complement strand
TATGCCAATAAAATGGACAACTTGCAAGAAATTGACAAATTCTTAGAAAAGTATAACATTCCAAAACTGAACCAGGAAGAAACAGAGAATCCTAACAGACCCATCACAAGCATGGAAATCAAACTGTAATCAAAAATCTTCCAACAAAGAAAAGCCCAGGACCAGATGGCTTCACAGGTGAATCCTACCAAAAATTTAGAGAAGAGCTAACACCTATCCTATTCAAACACTTTCAGAAAATTGCAGAGGAAGGTAAACTCTCAAACTCATTCTATGAGGCCACCATCAACCTAATACCAAAATCAGACAAAGATGCCACACACATACACACACACACAAACTACAGGCCAATATCAATGATGAACATATATGCAAAACCCTCAACAAAATGCTAGTAAACAGAATCCAACAACATATTAAAAAGATAATACATCATGACCAAGCGGACTTTATTCCAGGGATACATTCTTCAATATCACAAGTCAAACAATATGATACACCATTATAAAAAATTGAAAGATAAAAACCATATGATTATCTCAATATATGCAGAGAAAGCCCTTGACAAAATTCAACACCCATTTATGATAAAAAAAAAAAAAACAACTCTAC
>NW_011491486.1:18125-18707 GCF_000754665.1 Bison bison bison | reverse complement strand
GATATTATATTTTGATTATAAATAAGAGTTTGAGCAACAGACTTTATTATTTTCACATAGTCAAAATATAAGGCTGTGGCTCAGTGGTAAAGAATCTGCTTGCCAATGCATGAGATGGGGGTTCAATCCTTGGGTCAGGGAGAGCTCCTGGAGAGGAAATGGCAACCCACTCCATTCTTCCTGCTGAGAAATCCCATGGACAGAGGAGCTTCGCAGGCTACAGTCCATGAGGTTGCAAAAGTGTTGGACACAACTTAGAAACTAAACAACAACATGACATTCAAAATATAGGCTGATATTTTTAAACAGTGACAGTAGATATATTTGTATGTATAGGTAGTCTCCAACTTAAGATGGTGGGGTTTTATGAGAATTCATTTGTAAAAGTCACATTGTGTTAAGATCATGGAAGAAATCAAAAAGGAAATAAAAATATGCGTAGAAACAAATGAAAATGAAAACATGACAACCCGAAACCTATAAAAGCAGTGCTAAGAGGAAGGTTCATAGCAATACAAGCCTACCACGAGAAACAAGAGAAACATCAAATAAATAATGTACACTTAAAGCAACTAGAAAAAG
>NW_011491486.1:15149-16417 GCF_000754665.1 Bison bison bison | reverse complement strand
GAATTAGATGATGAAACTTTACAAAAGGCCCAATTAGAACAACATAAAATATTTCAGAACTTTCCTACAAATCCTACCCCGGCTGCTCCAAGTGCTCCTCCTCTGCCAGCAGACACAAATCCAAAAGTCTCTCCTTTGCTAGACTTACTCTCTCTCCTTGAAATTCTCCTATTTTTGTTATAAAAAAGAAATCTAACAAATGACGTCTCTTGACAGACCTTAGAAAAGTTAATGAAAGGAGATCCTAATTTAAATAGCCCTCATTCACTTTCTCAAGAGACACAAGAGGAACTCTATTTAGTGCAAAATAAATTACAAAAACAGTTTCTTACTCGCATCAGACTAGATTTACCTCTAAAATTATTTGTACTCCCCTCTCTTCATTCTCCCATGGGACTTCTTGACCCAACAGCTCCAAACTTGATATACCAGAAACATGTCTAAGCAAAAGCCTGTAATTAACTCTTATCACGTTATTGAAATAGACAACCCACTTTGCCTGAGATGTCAGCCTTAGACAGATTAGTACAACTTCAAGCCAGAAAAAAAAGTGGGGGACAGACCTTTTAAATCTTAAAGCAGAAATCTATGAGATCTCTGTCTGTCTAGATATATATGTATGTCTTTGTCTCTGGATAATATTGCTGAGGTTAATTTATAAATGAGCTAAACAACAGTTCATGGTTTCTAAAAAAAAGTAAGATACATATTTTCAGTAAAAAAGGTATAAGAAATGAAATTACATTTTATTAAGAAAACAAAGAAGTATGGCTTATAGATGGCTATTCTATGAATGGACAAATAAAGTGATGAATACAGAAAGTATAAAAAAGGTTTGTGGAAAGTTAAACCCAAAAAAAAGTTCTATATGAGAAAAAAATATGCCTTACAGATAAATAAAAAAAATATACAAAAGGTTTATAACAAGTAGAAAAGTGTTTTATGCATGATACAAGTTTCTTAAGACATGACTTTACTAATAACTGCTAACTATAGCTATATTATTTTCTGTGTCACTTGTTTTGGAAGAATTTTTTACGTTAACAAATGTGTGACTGAGCCTATGATATAATGCTGATATACAGTTCCATATGAGATCAATGATTGTAATAATGTAACTCTAGATATGGGAAAAAACAACAAGAGGAAATATTTTCCTGGACCAAGAGGCTAGTAAGACAGTGGTCCAGAGACTTTTGCTACTTACAAGGCCTGGTCCAATAACAGCACACTGAGTGGCCTATCAATGAAATCTTCCCTAGACCTGG
>NW_011491486.1:14215-15049 GCF_000754665.1 Bison bison bison | reverse complement strand
AGCTTGACGATAAAATGACACCCCCTCATCCTCGAATTGTCCTCGATAAACAGATTGGGCCTGAACAATGAGACATCTGGAAACTTGCCGCAAACACCAAAGAACTTAGACTGGACATTTCACAGAGAACAATTGTAGTCATAGTAACGATTTCTTTCATTATAATCAATCATATATCATACAAGCTTGTTTTCCCCTTCCTTTTGTTACAATTATATTTGTTGTTTACCATTGCCTTTATGCAAAAATGCCTTTATGCAAAACTAAACAAACTCAATTAGTCAAGACCTTTTTACAAATATAATAAATAAGGGTAAATTGTCAGGGAACATATAACAGGAGGACTCCTGCATGCTGTTTTCTATTTCTCAAGGATTCTCTGTTCTTTATCGGTTCCTATTCCGAGAACGAGTAGAGCTGCGCGCAATTCTCAGGACTGAGGTCATGGGAAAGGGTATCTGCTTGGATTCCATTCAGTAACTCCCTTCAGTGACTCTTTTCAGCATCAGCGACCTTGTATGTATTAGACTATCCATATTGTGGCTATTGATAAAATTTCATCCTGTGTAATAGCTGAGTAATCATCTTACTAAAGATATATAAGCCTACATTTCTGCTAATAAAGCACCCTTGCTCCATCAGAGCTTGGGTCCCCATGTCTTTCTCTCTCTCTCTCTCTTTCATTTTCTTATCGTTGACTCCAGACCACCAGGCTCTGGTCCATTAAAGGACCACAACATAGAACAAATGATTTCACAATTTGTATGGAAACAGTTCAGTTCAGTTCAGTTGCTCAGTCGTGTCGAACTCTGCGACCCCATGAATCGCAGCACG
>NW_011491486.1:13282-14115 GCF_000754665.1 Bison bison bison | reverse complement strand
TGGGAATGTCTCCCAATACCATGAGACACAATGGCCATAAAATGCCCCCCAAACATGGTCAAATATGTGGCTATGAAGGGACCCTACTGACTGAAAATTGATACTTGTCAACTGCCTCTACAAAGATTACATCATGACCACTGCAAGCTGCTGACCTTCAACACCCCCTGAAAGGAGTTCAGGGTAGAAATCAAAAATAAGACACTCTATGCTCTGGAAAAAAAAAAACCAGAAAAACTGGCCTTCAGACAGTCAGATGTTTTCAGGTAAAGATTTTATGAGCCCAAATTCTTGCATCTTCTCATACCTAGAGAAACATTAATGTCGTGAACCAATGTCTGGTCCTAGTTCTCCTGGTAGCCCCTAAACAGCTTTTCTACTTCTCTTAATCTTTGGGCCATATACCTTTAACTTTTTTGTTAAGTTTGTTTCTTCCAGAATACAACAAATATCCAAATGGTAGTATGACAAAAATATTCCCTGACCAACACCTAGACAATGCTGAAACAAGTCACCTTATCATTCCATGGACTCTCATCTCCCTCTGTTAATACACCCTGACAGAAAACAGGCAAAGGAAACCCAAAACCCCACGACTGCCCCTGTACAGCCTGAAAAAGCCAGAGCGGTCATTGCCCCCTTTCCCCTGAGACTGGATTCCCAAATGCCTGAAAAGGAAAATAGGTAGACAGTTAGACATGAACAGGATATCAAAAGGGACCAAAATCCAAAATCAAAAAAATTAATGTTTATAGCTAATCATACAATTGTCGATTGGAGACCCTATGGTATGTGGTTATCTAACTGCTCAGATGATATTAACAGTACTATGT
>NW_011491486.1:9756-10459 GCF_000754665.1 Bison bison bison | reverse complement strand
ATTTGGTGTTTCCCAGTACCTTTCACATAGGTGTTTGAGACTATGATTTAGAAGCCTGAGTCAGCTGAAGACTGAATTTTGGATAAACGGGGTATTATTCAGCCCTGCATAGTATAACATTGTGTCCATAAATATGTGGCTTGGATAAATCAGAAAATGAACATGGTAGTAGACAGATGAGTTGGGAGGCTATTACAGTGCAGCAGAAAAGTGATGTGAGGCTTATCTGAAGTGATAACAGGAGGATGGAATGGACTTTTGGAAAAAAAAAGTAGAGTGGTGTGTGTGTGTAACAGTGCAGGTGGTGAAAGTAGGAAGTTTAAGACTATTCTCAGGTTCTTTACATGCACCCCAATGTTCATAGCAACACTATTCATAACAGCCAAGATGTAGAAACAACCTAAGTGCCCATCAACAAATGAATGGATAGAGAAGATGTGGTATACATATATATAAATAAACACACGCAATGGAATATTACTCAGTCATAAAAAAGGAATGGAGTTATACCATCTGTAGTAACATGGATGGACCTATAAAATATCATACTAAGTGAAGTAAACCAGACATAGAAAGACAAATATATGATAACAATAAAAATGAATCTATTTACAAAACAAATAGACTCACAGATACAGAAAACAAACTTCCCCAAAAGGAAAGGGGGATAGATAAATTAGGAGTATGGGACTAACAGATCCAC
>NW_011491486.1:9168-9656 GCF_000754665.1 Bison bison bison | reverse complement strand
GGATACTAGAGAAATAAATTATGCTTTGGACATATTGTCTTTGAGGTATCTATAAACCATATTGTCAGACATATTGTACTCAGACAAACCCAGGTTCAAACCCTAGCTCCACCATTTATTTAGTTATCTGATTTTAGGCAAGTTAATTTCTTTGAGCCTCCTGTTCATCTGCAAATTAAGGATGTTAAAATGTACAAGTTTATTAATGAGGGTCAAATGACAATCTGTGCATCCAGTCATAGATAGATATAGATATTACTAGCACAGCACCAGCAGTGATATCCATGGCAGTTTGTAATTCTTGTCCTTCTTCTCTAAAAACAATGTATACTAATATACACAATTGAATAGTGACATGGTCTATATAGTGACATGGTCTGTCATTTTAAGTCGTTTTAAGAAAAATACTTCTATTTGCAAAGGCTTGAAATACAGTAGATGATCAATACAAAACGTTATATTCCAGGAGTAATGTAAACATGTTTTAT
>NW_011491486.1:4150-5638 GCF_000754665.1 Bison bison bison | reverse complement strand
AGAGAGATTCGGGAGTCGGGGTTGGGCGGGGGGAGGGGAGAGTCGCGGTGCGGGGGGAAGGTGAGGAGTAGGTCTCAGAATTGCTAATTCCTCCCCATTTAGCGTTTTTCACTTTGTCTCCAAGTTTTCGATCCTTGGGATCCCCTCCCAAAGTAACCGTTGTAACTCGTTTCTTCCTTGAGTGTTTGGCGCTGACTACCCTTTCTTTCAGAGCCAAGGTTGTAAAGCAAACCGATTGAACAAACGGAAGTTTCTCTTCCCGCCTAATCCATCCTGCCTTCACTTCTTTGATTTACAAATCAAGAACTCTATTTGTGTCTAGTCTGGGAACTTTGTTTTGAGACCAGCCTTCTTGGGCAGGTGCAAACATTTGGTGCAAATTTTTGGTCACTGGAGAGACCAGAGCTCATTTTCGTGACAACTTATAGTTCGATATTGTGGCCTTGAAGTGATGGTCCAGGATTAATTCAGCAGCGAGATGGAATGAAAAGGAAGTGTCTCAAAACCTGCTTGTTAGTCCCATCATAATCTCCTGTTGAATGATGTTCGACAAATTCTTTCATTCATTCAACCTTAAGAGCCTACTGTGTGCCATATGGAATGCTAGTATACAAAGATAATTAATATTCAGTTCCCTGTCTGTGAAGTGTTCATAATCGAGATAAGTGGCAGAGGGTCGGGTTTGAGGGAAATAATCAGCAAACCAGGCAAATTATAATTATGACCTGTAACTGCTAAACCAGGCAAATTGTAATTAGAACCAAATAACTGAAGGCATTGCTTTTTCTCTTCTGTTAAATGGTGTCTACCTCAGAGTTGAGAGGATGAAATAAAAGATTATAGGTGCCAAATCAATGTGTATTGTTGAGATGGTGATGAACATGTGCTATTATTTACTTTTTTTTCAAGATCCAGGTAGTGTGGTGAGAATTCTGAGGTCCTATGGGACATTTAAAAAAATATCTTGCATGACCTATTCATCCTATTCAGCTTCCAAAAGAGCCCTCTTGAAAATACCGCCACAAAAATTGCCTGATTAAACTTCATGTTTTGCCACTTTATAATTTTCAAAAATTAGAAGTGTTATTTTGCAGAGGAGTCTTTCCATTTAGTAGATGTATATATTTTCCAGATTAAAATTTGAGAATCAATGTTCATAATTACCCAGTGATGTAATTTGCCCATTTGAGTCCATTGAAAACAGATCAGAATATATTTAAAATATATTTTCCAGCCCAGTGTTACAGCATAAAATTTTGGTTCCCCATAATTTTATTTGACCAGAATTTTTCTGGTGCTCCTGTCCACATTTACCAAAGTTTATGTCACTTTGTTACAACTACTGTGTTCCTGAAAAGTAATAGGTAAATCAGATTTTTGAGAATCAAATCACTATTGCTGCTGCTGCTGCTAAGTCGCTTCAGTCGTGTCCGACTCTGTGACACCCCATAGACGGCAGCCCATCAGGCTCCTCCGTCCCTGGGATTC
>NW_011491486.1:0-416 GCF_000754665.1 Bison bison bison | reverse complement strand
CAGTTCTATTTCCAGTTTTTTAAGGAATCTCCACGCTGTTCTCCATAGTGGCTGTACTAGTTTGCATTCCCACCAGCAGTGTAAGAGGGTTCCCTTTTCTCCACACCCTCTCCAGCATTTACTGTTTGTAGACATTTTGATGGCAGCCATTCTGACCAGCATGTGATGATACCTCATTGTGTTTTTGATTTGTATTTCTCTAATAATGAGTGATATTGAGCATCTTTTCATGTGTTTATTAGCCATCTGTATGTCTTTGGAGAAATATCTGTTTAGTTCTTTGGCCCACTTTTTGATTGGGTTTTTCGATTTTCTGGTATTGAGCTGCATGAGCTGCTTGTATATTTTGAAGATTAATTCTTTGTCAGTTGCTTCGTTTGCTATTATTTTCTCCCATTCTGAAGGCTACCTTTTCA
>NW_011491485.1:16781-17226 GCF_000754665.1 Bison bison bison | reverse complement strand
GATGTATAGAACAGTCTTTTGGACTCTGTGGGAGAGGGCGAGGGTGGGATGATTTGGGAGAATGACACTAAAACATGTATATTATCATATGTGAAACGAATAGCCAGTTCAGGTTCGATGCATGATACAGGGTGCTCGGGGCTGGTGCACTGGGATGACCCAGAGGGATGGGCTGGGGAGGGAGGTGGGAAGGGGGTTCAGGATGGGAACACGTGTACACCTGTGGCGGATACATGTCAATGTATGGCAAAACCAATACAATATTGTAAAGTAATTAGCCTCCAATTAAAATAAATACATTTATATTAAAAAAACTAAAGGTCACCTAAAAATATATATATATATAAATTTTAGAGAATAATTTTTCTTCTAATAAACTATTTTGTGATAAAATGTAACTGATATAAAGAGAATTTCTACTATGCTAATAAAAGTTTATGAGGCA
>NW_011491485.1:15532-16681 GCF_000754665.1 Bison bison bison | reverse complement strand
ATGGCAAATAGATGGGGAAACAATAGAAACAATGACAGACTTTATTTTCTTGGGCTCCAAAATCACTGTGGACAGTGTCTGTAGCCATAAAACAAGACACTTTTTGTGAAGGAAAAGCTATGACAAACCTAGACAGTATACTGAAAAGCAGAGACATCACTTGGCCCACAAATGTCTGTATAGTCAAAGCTATGGTATTTCCAGTGGTCATGTGTGGATGTGAGAGTTGGATCATAAAGAAGACTGAGTGCCAAAGAATTGATGCTTTCGAACTGTGGTGTTGGAGAAGAGTCTTGAGAGTCCCTTGGACAGCAAGATCAAGCTAGTCAATGCTAAAGGAAATCAAACCTGAATACTCACTGGAAGGCCTGATGCTGAAGCTGAAGCTCCAATACTTTGGCCACCCGATGCGAAGAACTGACTCACCCGAAAAGACCCCGATGCTGGCAAAGATTGAGGGCAGGAAAAGGGGATGACAGATGAAATGGTTGACTGGCATCATCGATTCAATGGACAAGAGTTTGAGCAGACTCTGGGAGACAGTGAAGGACAGAGAACCCTGGTGTGCTGCAGTCCACGGGGTCACAAAGTGTCAGACAGGACTGAGTAACAACAACATAAAGGCACTAACCCCATGTCATGAGAGGTCCATCCTCAAAATCTAATTACCTAAGGCCCCACCTCTAAACACCATCACGTTGAGGGAGGGGCTGGAGTTATGACTTCAACAAATAAATTTCAGGGAAACAAACATTCAGTCCATAGTGTCCACCTTTGTTAGAAACAGATTTTTTTTTTACATGACAGAAATAGAGGTTCTCTATACATTCATGGCTCAGAAGGTAAAGAATCTGCCTGCAAAGCAGGAGACCTGGCTTTGATCCCTGGGTTGGGAAGATCCACTGGAGAAGGAAATGGCAACTATCTCCCGTATTCTTGCCTGGAGAATTCCATGGACAGAGAAGCCTGGTTGGCTACAGTCATGGGGATGCAAAGAAGATACGACTGAACGACTAACACTTCTACTTTCATAAGTTTAAAAACCTAATAATTTAAACAAAGTGAAAAGTACTATCAGTTCAAAAAGATCTTAAAAATATAATAACAAGTGATGCTGGGAAAACTGATCAACCACTTGTAAAAGAATGA
>NW_011491485.1:9451-12637 GCF_000754665.1 Bison bison bison | reverse complement strand
TTTTAATATGTTGTCTAGATTGGTTGTAGCTTTTCTTCCAAGAAGCAAGCGTCTTTCAATTTCATGGCTGGAGTTACCATCTGCCGTGATTCTGGAGCCCAAGAAAATAAAGTCTGTCACTGTTTCAATTGTTTCCCCATCTATTTGCCATGAAGTGATGGGACTGGATGCCATGATCTTTGTTTTTTGAATGTCAAGTTTTAAGCCAGCTTTTTCACTCTCCTCTTTCATTTTCATCAAGAGGCTCTTTAGTTCCTCTTCGCTTTCTGCCATAAGGGTGGCATCATCTGCATATCTGAGGTTATTGATATTTCTCCCAACAATCTTGATTCCAGGTTGTGCTTCATCCAGCCTGGTATTTTGCATGATGTACCTTGCATGTAAGTTAAATAAACAGGGTGACAATATATAGCCTTGATGTACTCCTTTCTCAATTTGGAACCAGTCTGTTGTTCCATGTCCAGTTCTAACTGTTGCTTCTTCTTGACCTGCATTCTCAGAGGCAGTAAGTGGTCTGTTATTCCCATCTCTTGAAGAATTTTCCAGTTTGTTGTGATCCACATAGTAAATTTGTGATCCACAATGTCAAATTATGCCACTCCTCAGCTCTCCATCCCAGCTACAAGGATTGTCATGAACTACTCTCTGGCTTTCTCCCATTTCATTTCTTATCATTCCTTTAATCACTAGGTTGTAACCCTACTGGCCTCTGCTATTCCTCAAACAAGTAAGTTAACATTTTCAAATCTTTTTACTTGCCTTTACCTCTTCCTAGAATGCTCTTTTCCCCAATATTCACACGGTTCATACACTTATTTCATTAGGGCCTCTGCATATGTCACCTCTTCAAACAGGCCTTCCTTAAGCATCTTACACTGCAACCCTCTCAAACATGTATATCTCTTTATGTATAATTTGGTGGAAGGCAGAGTCTGATGATGAAGTCATTTTTCACTTGCCAGCTAAAGAACCCAGATCCTGCAAATCAAAGTTGGCCACATTGAAGGTCTCCTGAACCATGGATAGAAGGACAATTTAAAGGACTCCCTGAAGATGGCAGTCTGTTGCTGAAGCGAATATGGAAACTCAATGAGCCACTGGGCCTCTACCAATGAGGAAGGAATTTAGTCCCATACACTCAGTTTGTTTCTGTCCCTATTCTTTGCTTTTTCTTTATAGTATCTGATATTAGACATCTATTTACAACCTGTATTATCTGTCTTCTCCAATGGAGAAGTAAATTCCACAAAAGCAGGTACTATATAACCAGCACACAGAAGAGTTCACAGCACATGGTAAGCTCAGTAAATATGTATAAAATTAAAAATGAGTGAATACATAGGATTCTAGTCTGAACACCTTCCAATAATATAGTTCAGGGTTGTTTTGCTTTACAGGAAAAAAAGAACTGCAATGTGCTCTTAAATACAAAAGTAAATTCAGCCTGATTTCTCTCAAATGATACAAATTTTATTAAAAGGTGGAGAATTTTTCTGTAGCACTGAAGCAAAATTCTGTGGTAAATTTTCAGCAAGATATTCTAGCTATTATAAAAATTTTAAAAAGCTTCAGAATTATTCCTGAAAATAAGTTACAGTTAATTTATTTGAACCTAAACATTTAAAAATGGGATATATATATATATATAAACACATACATGCACATGCACAAAATAGAGCAGTCTCGTAAAATCAAACTGGTAAAACTCCAGGAATGTGCATTATCCCACAATTCTCTCCCTTTCCTTCTCTCATCAAATTTCTACTACCAGTGAAGGCCCAAGAATCTACCAACTACCTAAAGTCAGCTTTTAGAGTTAGAAATATATCCTGTTAACTTGGTGTTGGTATGGCTGTCCAAAATCAGTAAAAGGGCAACATTCGCAGAGGTTTCAGAGGCAGCTGAGTATTTTCCATAAATATGTCTGGCTTAGCTGCCACTGTATATTATCATCTGCTCTCTTCCATAAAAATGCAAATCATAGTTCACAAAAATGTGAAAAATCCCACCACATAATGGATATATCTCTTTATGCATAATTTGGTGGAAGGCAGAGACTGATGATGAAGTCATTTTTCACTAGTGGGCTAAAGAACCTAGATCCTGGAAATAACGTCAGCCACACTGAGGCTCTCCTGAGCCATGGGTAGAAAGCCAGTTTACGCACTCCCTGAAGGTAGCAGTCTGTTGGTAAAATGAGTATGGAAACTCAAGTTGAGCCTCTTGATCTCTTCAGCAACAAGGAAGTTTAGTCCCATATGCTCAGTTTGCTTCTGTCAACATTCATTTAATGTTGATCAGGTGGAGGAAGGAAAAAAAAGCCCCTTTGACCCAATGCTGTCAGAGAGCATAAATCATAAAGTTAATGGATTTTCATTTTTACAAGAAGTGCATAAACAATGTCCACTCTCCTCCTGAACTAGCAACTGGGGGTTCTAAAAGTGGTTGCCAACTTTTTGTAAAGCAGTTAACTCCTGCAAACAGTTTGCTACATGAAAAGTCAAAGGCTATACTTACCTTGTTCTCAGTTTTACAAAAGCTGATGGCAGCCACAGCAAAGAATGAGCAGCTAGTAAGCCGGGTGTACCTCTGCTCCTGTGCAAAAGGCCTGATAAACTCTGAAGCTACACTTGTACACACATGGTCCATGGCAACCAGATGTCTTAGTTATCTATTCCGGTGCCAGGTTTGGAGACCCTGGTAAAATTCAGAGGCTTGTAACTTGCCTGAGGCCAATGGTGGCTAAAATAGTATCACTCATCCAACATGGTCTTCTAGAACAGAGGTCAGGAAACTTTTCTATAAACAGTTTTACAGTAAATATTTTTGGCTTTGCAGACCACAGAGTATCTGTCCCAAAAACTCAGCTTCAACACTGTGGCAAAGCCAGAGACAAGACATAAATGCCCAGACACGACTGCCTTGGAGAGGGAGCCTGATTTCATCCAAGGGTCATAATTTGCCAACTCTGCTCAAGAACTCTGCCATTTCCCATCATGAGGTGGAGTCTAATACCCCTCCCCGTGAACTTGGGGAAGTGTGTGATTTGCTTGTGACCAAGATAGTATGAAGGAACTGAGAGTGCATGACCTTCAAGGCTGCATCAGAAAAGGTGATGTTTTTTGTCCCTGAGACATCTGCCTGCCTGGAGCCCCAAGCCACCACAGAAGCATCCAGTTGTCCTGA
>NW_011491485.1:7969-9351 GCF_000754665.1 Bison bison bison | reverse complement strand
AACTCAGCCAGCCTCTAGAGTTCTAGCCCTCCATCTACCCGACTACAAGTTTGGGAAAGACCCTGAGGCAGAACCACCCAGTTAAAGCTCTCCCCAAATTTCTGCCTCGTAGAAATAGAAATATTAATAATAAATGATTGCTATTATTTTAAGGCACTAAACAAAAAAACTCAGAACACAGTCTCAAAACTAATGAGTGGCAGACATGAGATTCAAACCTAGGTTGGCTTGACCCCAACACCACGTCTGTTCTATTACATGACTGCTAACAGCAGCCTTTTTAAAATATCATGCTAAAACATCCGTGACATGAAACATAAAAACAAAATGTTGATCAGGTGGTTCACGCTCTCTGCTCAGGGGACAGAAGAACGATGAATACTACTTCTTATGAAGTGTTTCAAGCCGTGTAACCCCTCTGAATATAAATAGTCCAAATACCAGTTCCATTTCTTCCCCTGCAGGCACAAAAATGGGAAAATTACTCATCAGGTATTTACTTTGCTTATTCTCTACCTCCTCTTCTTTGCCTAGAAAAAGTTCCCAGCATCCTGGATGTGCATACCAAGAGTAAGCTCGAATAGCCATGTTCTTTACTAAAACTCAGTCACTAAAGCAACATTCAAACTAGAGCATACCCAAAATTTAAGGGCTAAATATTCCTTTTATTATATTGACAAAAATATTTAGCTGTTCAGCTGAACAAGTACTGTGAAATGGAAATGGGTCATCATTCCTGCACTCTAGGAATTTAACATCTAAAGTACACAGCACAGGAGCAGACATTATTACATTAATGTCTATATTAAATATGTACACAGCAGAGTTTCTATACTGAGACAACTGTGTTTGGTTTTGTTACAGTCACACTTTGACTACATGCAAATGTATTATAGAATAAGATGATGCACAGACACAACAGCAAGAGTCAAACTATGAATAGTTTTATCTATGTAGAGGGTATGTGGCAATGAAGTCACATAAAAGTCACTGGAATTAATTCAGAAAGCAAATACTTTACTTTGAATTTGCCTAGGCAGCAGACATGGGATTTGGGGGAAAGTAAAGGTATAAATTCTTTTGATGAAATGAAGCTTTATCCCTGCTGCTGCTGCTGCTGCTAAGTCGCTTCAGTCATGTCCAACTCTGTGCAACCCCATAGATGGCAGCCTACCAGGCGCCTCTGTCCCTGGGATTCTCCAGGCAAGAATACTGGAGTGGGTTGCCAATTCCTTCTCCAATGCACGAAAGTGAAAAGTCAAAGTGCAGTCGCTCAGTCGTGCCCGACTCTTAGCGACTCCATGGACTGGAGCCTACTAGGCTCCTCTGTCCATGGGACCCTCCAGGCAAGAGTACTGGAATAGGAGCTTTATCCCTGCACA
>NW_011491485.1:6191-7162 GCF_000754665.1 Bison bison bison | reverse complement strand
ATCAATTCTAATGATCTTTTTTATGACTCACTGAGAAAAAACTCTGCCAATCAAACCATGTATAACACAATTAGAAGTTTATATTTTACAGTGAGTGAGTTTTAGATGTAGGCAGATTTTGAACATATATCATTTTTACCAACATGAAATGGTAAATGCAAACAAAATTCAATGGTGAAATTTTGAAATGGTGAAAGTTATTTCTAAAACTTCACATTCAGAGTCTAACTCTTCTGAATTACTTTTTTACTTGAGGGTTGTGGACATCTATGTTTATCTTCACACAGTATCATTCTCTGTGCCAGAGTGTGCATTATGCAGCATTTCTTAAAATAACAGAAAGCTACGGTGCTTGGGTCTCAACTGCAAAAAGCTAACCTACTTTTGGCCCTTGCCTCAAGGAAATGTCCCTAACATGGATGGTTCCAGCTCTTCCCTACCTTCTTACTTTGAGTCATTTGATTTTAAGGGCTTAATACAGTTCTCCAATATCATCTCCAATTCTCCCCCATGCTGCTGCCATCCAATCTGCAAGATCTGATTCTGGCCATCTGCCAGTACACACTTAAACAGCAAATGACAACTCTATCACGATTGCTACCTGGCTGACATCAATCACAAGATGCACCCTTATCTCTGAAAAGTTAAAAAGCAAAAAAAAAAACAAAAGTAGTTTTGGAACTGATGAAGTATCATCCACGCTGATGAATTTCATACTTATTTCTCGCATTCCAATACCTCTCTTGAGCTTTAAAGGTCCCTGTTTCAAGGTGCCTACTTAAACTTCTTGGATATCTAACAGGCATCTCAAACTTAAGTAGGTCCTACTTAACTGATTGATTCTTGATTCTTAACCTGCCCTCCCCACAAAAACAAAATAATCTATCCTGTTCTTCTATCAGTCAGTCAGTTCAGTTGGTCAGTCGTGTCCGACTCTTTGTGACCCCATGAACCGCAGCATGCCAGGCCTC
>NW_011491485.1:4265-5403 GCF_000754665.1 Bison bison bison | reverse complement strand
ATCTAAGTCACACTGGCCTTCCTTTTTTCCCCTGAATCCTTTAAGTACTGTCCCCACTGCCTAGAATGCTCTTCTTCTAGTTATCTTTAGAGTTGGCTTATTCTCATCTTTTAGAAGAAATCTCAGATCAATTGTCACCTCTTCAAACAGGTCCTCTTTGAACACTCATCCCTGACAACTCCCCAGGCACACACTCTCACGCCACCCTGTTTATGCCTTTCATGGCATTTCTCAAAGTTTAAAATTATTACATCTACTTATTTCATTACTTATTTTTTGCTTGTTCTCATTAGAATAAACTGCATTTGGACAGAGACGGTAGCTTATCTTCTTAAGCACTGTATTCCTAGTGTCAAAAGCATGCTGTGCTGTGCTGTGCTTAGTCATTCAGTCCTGTCTGTCTCTTTGTGACAACATGGACTGTAGCCTGCCAGGCTCCTCTGTCCGTGGTGATTCTCCAGGCAAGAATATTGCAGTGGGGTGCCATGCCCTACTCCAGGGGATCGTCCCAACCGAGGGATTGAACTCAGGTTTCCCACACTGCAGGCAGATTCTTTACCATCTGAGTCACCAGGGAAGCCCAAGAATACTGGAGTAGGTAGCCTATTCCTTCTCCAGGGGATCTTCCCGACCCAGGAATCAAACCAGGGTCTCCTGCATTGTAGGCAGATTAAGCCCGTCAAAAGCATAGTGGACACCTAATATTTGTTGAATGAATAAACAAAGATATATCTAATTATTAGTTCAAAAGTAATTGATAAGAAAACCAAGAGCTTCAGAATTTCCTGAAACATAAGCTTGACAAATGTCCAGACTCATGGAGTAACTTGAGCTCTTCTGATACTGAGAACTGATTGACCAAATTAAGTTTACTAAATTATCTCTAAAAATATGGTCAATTTGAAATATTTACAATGTGATAATTCAGCAAAGTAAAACTGTCAGAATTAAATCACACTAACATAGTATCAGAGGTTATTTTTATCACCTCAAAGGTATAATCATTAGATAATGAGCAGTAAGTTGGTGACATGGCTCAAAATGTATTCTTTTAAGAGAAAGATTGACATTAAAGCACAGTATTTTCAGAATCATACAGAAACATTAATTACAAAATGCTAGTTACACATTTTGCCAA
>NW_011491485.1:3988-4165 GCF_000754665.1 Bison bison bison | reverse complement strand
ATATATTAATTCCTGAACCCCCAAAATAAGTTTGCTTACCTATGTCTAAGTTGATAGCATTTACCATTTTAGAGACTGAATCTTATAATTAAGACATACACACACACACACACACACAGTTTGGGAAGAAAAGAGAACTAACTTAAAGAAAATTAATTCTATTCTGTGATTCATCAT
>NW_011491485.1:1748-1936 GCF_000754665.1 Bison bison bison | reverse complement strand
TTGCCAAAATCTGCTGGATCATGGAAAAAGCAAGAGAGTTCCAGAAAAACATCTATTTCTGCTTTATTGACTATGCCAAAGCCTTTGACTGTGTGGATCACAATAAACTGTGGAAAATTCTGAAAGAGATGGGAATACCAGACCACCTGACCTGCCTCTTGAACAACCTATATGCAGGTCAGGAAGCA
>NW_011491485.1:0-186 GCF_000754665.1 Bison bison bison | reverse complement strand
ACTGAGAACACACACACACAGGCAAAATAAATGCCAAGATACTAAGTCAAAAAAAAAGTCAAGAGACAGGAAAAGTATGTATAATGTACAGTGTTGAAAAAGATCATTTACACAGAAATATACTATACACATCTGGAAGGATATTCAAGAAACGGAAGATGGCTGTTCTATGATAAGTGTCCACAT
>NW_011491484.1:4976-6621 GCF_000754665.1 Bison bison bison | reverse complement strand
GGCAGAAGACCATCTGCAGGTGTTTTAAACTGATTAAACTTCATTAAAGCTTGGTATTCTCCCATGTCTTTCTGTTCCTTTCCTTCATTTAAACACTTCTATGGCTAAGCTCTTCCTAAATGTCACCCAAATCCTCAAATCTATTTCAAACATGACTGACTAAACTTAAATCAAGTGATTCATTTTTAAAGTGATACCTTGAGTAAAGTTATATAAGATTTTTATTTAGTCATCTCCCCTTTAACATGAATCATATGAAATGGTTTTACATATACTCCTTTTATTAATATTCAACATGTTAGCTTTTTCTTTTTGTCCCTTGGAAATATTTTCCCAATGAAATACTGCTCATTACCCTTTTAAATGGATTCCTCTAAGTAGTTCTAATTTTAAAGTCATCCTCCTAAACTTCTCGTACTTCCTTTTAGCCACCCCAAGTTTAACTGTGGGATAAGGGAACAAACTGGTAAATTGCACCTCATTTAGATTTACCTGGATTTAATCTCTGCCTCTGTTGTATGTTACCTTAATGTCATACAGGGCAAACTGGTGAGGATCTGTGATACCATTTTCTCATTTGCAAAATGAGAAAATTAATACCTATTCTACAGAGTTGTGAGGATGATACCTAGTAAATGGTAGGTACTCACTTCTTCCTCTTCTCTACCAGCTCTCTTCCAGAATAACTGAACCTGGTTCTTGGCATTTTAAGTTCATGACTATTCCAAAGAGCACATCCAGCTCTACATACTTGAAATTTTAAAAGACCTGTCCAGGGTTATACCATCATTGAAAGTAAAAATCAAGGTTTCATCAAGTCCATAAATGAGCAATGTGTTCACTCACTTCACATTGTTATTTTCACCTCATTATTTCAGTGGAAATTAGAGGGAAAAATCAGGCTTTTTACTCAGAAAATACTGTCCTCAGAACTGCAAATTCATAGAGCTACAGGGAGCTTTAAAGAGGATCTAGTCCATCCCTTCCTGCCCCTCACATTCTACAGATGAAAATATCACGGCCAAGGAGGTTTAATTTACTTCCTCACCCCTCCCATATCCCACGCACAGCTCTATTTTATGGAAGTGTTTTGTATTCAGGTTTTCTGTCTCCTAGTCTAATATTACATAGTAGCAGTTCATAATTTCTCACAGTGCAAATCATGCTTAAAGAACTTTCTTTGCTTTAGAACTACTAAAAGGGGAGATTTTAAAGAAAGGAAAATCTTTAATACTACAGGTAGAAAGATGCTTTAAATAAAACCGGACTTTGTAAAACATAACTAAAAGGAAAAGTAAGAATTAAAATCATAAATATTACTTCAAATAAGTTTATAAACATTAAAATAAATTCTAAAACTAATCAAAATATAACTAATAACACTTATAGGTTACAATGATGACATACTTTGGCTATATCTGAGATGCTGATTTCCATCTTTCTGGGAAAATACAGATACAAGCCACAAAAAGACAGGGAACTATGATTACCCGAAAGTAATTTGTTAAGTATCCAGAGAAAAGTTGCTCTATAGAAAACAGGACTTCAAGCCAAAAAAAATCACTGGTGACCAATGAAGGCACTGCTCCCAGAAACAGTTATATATATATATATACACACATGCATACACCACACACACATATTC
>NW_011491484.1:836-1459 GCF_000754665.1 Bison bison bison | reverse complement strand
CATCACCAACTCAATGGACATGAGTTTGGGTGAACTCCGGGAGTTGGTGATGGACAGGGAAACCTGGCGTGCTGCAATTCATGGGGTCGCAAAGAGTCGGACATGACTGAGCAACTGAACTGAACTGAATATGGTTTCTATCCAAAGAAGACATCAAATAAATGTTTATTCTTCCTTTGTTGCTTTCTGTAAGCTCAAAGGGCTCGATTCTCACTCATGGGATGAATTATCTTATTATTCTTAACTCCATGGCCTTGCTAATGATATTACAATCACCAGTAATCACAGTGAATGGTCATAATGGGAAGTTCAAACCTCTTTACTCTCTCTGATATTCAAGTTTCAATGCTTTCAAGAGATACAGTGTAGGTATTTACCCTGAAGCTGCAAAGCAAAGTGCCAACAGGAAGACTATCTCTCAGAACTATAGGGAACTGCACAGGGCGAGCGTCATGGGCATATGACTTGTGCACAAGGACCTGCGTTTAGTATTACACTCTGCTGGTGCCATTTTGGCATTCTTAATTCTTTTTGAACAAGGAGCTTCATATTTTCACTTTGCACTGGGTCTCACATATTATGTAGCCCATCCTGGGATGGTAGTTTCTGTGTTTTTTGTTTTT
>NW_011491484.1:0-736 GCF_000754665.1 Bison bison bison | reverse complement strand
AAAAATAAAGTCTGACACTGTTTCCACTGTTTCCCCATCTATTTCCCATGAAGTGATGGGACCAGATGCCATGATCTTAGTTTTCTGAATGTTGAGCTTTAAGCAAATTTTTTCACTCTCCTCTTTCACTTTTATCAAGAGACTTTTTAGTTCCTCTTCACCTTCTGCCATAAGGGTGGTATCATTTGCATATCTGAGGTTATTGATATTTCTCCCGGCAATCTTGATTCCAGCTTGTGCTTCTTCCAGTCCAGCGTTTCTCATGATGTAATCTGCATGTAAGTTACATAAGCAGGGTGACAATATACAGCCTTGACATACTCCTTTTCCTATTTGGAACCAGTCTGTTGTTCCATGTCCAGTTCTAACTGTTGCTTCCTGATCTGCATATAGGTTTCTAAAGAGGCAGGTCAGGTGGTCTGGTATTCCCATCTCTTCCAGAATTTTCCACAGTTTATTGTGATCCACACAAAGGCTTTGGCATAGACAATAAAGCAGAAATAGATGTTTTTCTGGAACTCTCTTGCTTTTTCCATTATGACCAACCTAGACAGCATATTCAGAAGCAGAGACATTACTTTGCCAACAAAGGTCCGTCTAGACAAGGCTATGGTTTTTCCAGTGGTCATGTATGGATGCGAAAGTTGGATTGTGAAGAAAGCTGAGCGCTGAAGAATTGATGCTTTTGAACTGTGGTGTTAGAGAAGACTCTTGAGAATCCCTTGGACTGCAAGGA
>NW_011491483.1:9197-9607 GCF_000754665.1 Bison bison bison | reverse complement strand
CTATAGGCCCTGCAGTCACTCGAGAGCCATCTCCAGCTTTCCTTCCCAACTCGAATGGAAGATTGGACTTCCCTGGGCCAACACAAGAGGCATCCTGAATTCCCCGTCCTAACTCGAGAATCCCGCCCCAACTCGAGAAAAACCACGTGGTTTGCCTGTCATCGCAAGATGAAAATCTTTCCCGCTACAGCGTCTCAGGAGAAGTCCCACGTTAGGAATTGGAGGTCGAAACGGTACTTGGCACCCTTGATGCGCCCCCACAAAGTTCCCCGGCATCCCGGTCTCCCTGGAGAGGAACACCGAGGATTTCCGGCAGCACTTCCTCTGAGCCCCTTCTACCCTCCTGATCTCGACAGGACGGTCGACTCCCCTGCTTTGTCTGGAAGGGTTTCCCGACCTTCCGGTCGCAC
>NW_011491483.1:4130-5633 GCF_000754665.1 Bison bison bison | reverse complement strand
GAGACTCCCCCGTCATTGCGGAGATGAGGGCCTTCGTCTCCTGTATGGCCTAGAGGCCCACCTCGCGAAGTCTCTCCAAACGCCTCAGGAGGCTTGACTCCCTTTAGTTCACCCAGTGAGCTCCAAGAGATACCCGTCGCGACTCGAGAGCAGAGCGGGGATCTTTGCCTCCACTCGAGATGAATGCCTGTCTCCCCGGGTGCGTCTGGAATGCAACCCCGAGATCCCGGTCGCCCCTGGAGAGGAACATTGGCTTCTGGACACAAGCCTAGGTGAGGTCTATGGGCCCTGCAATCACTCGAGAGCAATCCCCAGCTTTCCTTCACAACTCGAATGGAAGATTGGACTTCCCTGGGCCAACACAAGAGACATCCTGAATTCCCCGTCGTAACTCGAGAATCCCGCCGCAACTCGAGAAAAACCACGTGGTTCCCCCGTCATCGCAAGATGAAGGCCTTTCCCGCTACAGCGTCTCAGGAGAAGTCCCACGTTAGGAATTGGAGGTCGAAACGGTACTTGGCACCCTTGATGCTCCCCCACAAATGTCCCCGGCAACCCGGTCTCCCTGGAGAGGAACACCGAGGTTTTCCGGCACCACTTCCTCTGAGCCCCTTCTACCCTCCTGATGTCGACAGGAGGGTCGACTCCCCTGCTTTGTCTGGAAGGGGTTCCCGACCTTCCGGTCGCACCTCAGGATGAGGCCGTTCTCACGACGACATTCCAGACGTGGCCTGGTGGGTGCTTCCACATTGCCAAGCACCCCGATTTCCCGGTCCCCTCTTGATAAGAACCCGATGCCCGGACACCTCTCCGAACTCCACCCTGTGAATGAAGTCAACACGAAGGGGCAGTGACTCGCCCGTGCATCATCCAGAAAAAATCCCCAGATTTCAAATCCAGCTCGACAAGTGGCCTCTCTCCCCGGGGACACCTCGAGAGGCAAGCGGAGTTCCATGCCTCAACCCAAGACGAGGCCTGACTCTCCTGTCCCCAGTCTGCAGGGACCCTGGGATCGGAGTCTGAAATCAGAGGAACCCTGAGGTTCCTGCCTCAACTGGAGATGAGGCCCTCTTCCAATGCACCAAACCCTGTGCAGTCCCGAGAGGCCCCTCCCACCTCCAGTTTCCCTGACTTCTCAGAGCCACCATGGGAAGCCCCCTGAGGTCACCTGCACAAGTCGAGGGAAGCCAGGGTTTCCTGCCTCAACCCCAGAAAGACCTCGAGAGACCTTCTTCAACACGTCTCGAGGCCAGATCCCCTACCAAGACTCGAGAGCAATGACGCGCTCCCCCTCGCCACTCGCATGGAGACCCGACTTCCCTGGCGCCCCATGAGAGGCTCACTGACCTCGCCGTCGTACCTCGTGAGAAACCGCACCCTGGGGCCGCTGCTCGAGAACCACCCCGAGACTCCCCCGTCATCGCGGAGATGAGGGCCTTCGTCTCCTGCATGGCCTAGAGGCCAACCTCGCGACCTCTGTCCGAACGCCTCAGGAGGCTTAAC
>NW_011491483.1:0-678 GCF_000754665.1 Bison bison bison | reverse complement strand
CCCGATTTCCCGGTCCCCTCTTGGTAAGAACCCGATGCACGGACACCTCTCCGAACTCCACCCTGTGAATGAAGTCAACACGAAGGGGCAGTGACTCGCCCGTGCATCGTCCGGAAAAAACCCCCAGGTTCCAAATCCAGCTCGACAAGTGGCCTCTCTCCCCGGGGACACCTCGAGAGGCAAGCGGAGTTCCATGCCTCAACCCAAGACGAGGCCTGACTCTCCTGTCCCGAGTCTGCAGGGACCCTGCGATCGGAGTCTGAAATCACAGGAACCCTGAGGTTCCTGCCTCAACTGGAGATGAGGCCCTCTTCCAATGCACCAAACCCCGTGGAGTCCCGAGAGGCCCCTCCCACCTCCAGTTTGCTGAGTTCTCAGAGCCACCATGAGAAGCCCCCTGAGGTCACCTGCACAAGTCGAGGGAAGCCAGGGTTTCCTGCCTCAACCCGAGAAGGACCACGAGAGACCTTCTTCAACACGTCTCGAGGCCAGATTCCCCTACCATGACTCGAGAGCAATGACGCGCTCCCCCTCGCCACTGGCCTGGAGACCCGACTTCCCTGGCGCCCCACGAGAATCTCATGGACCTCGCCGTCGTACCTCGTGAGAAACCGCACCCTGGGGCCGCCGCTCGAGAACCACCCCGAGACTCCCCCGTCATCGCGGAGATGAGGGCCT
>NW_011491482.1:7100-7586 GCF_000754665.1 Bison bison bison | reverse complement strand
AGCATATGTGTATGTGTAAAGTGCCAGGGGAAGAGGAGCTGTACCGGTGTTTTTGTAAAATCTGTCTGTATGGATTGCATGTCGGTTTCTGTGTGGTATTCAACAAACTTTAGGTATAGACAGTATGTCTGAGAGAGAAAGTAAGGGAAATCCAGAAAGACATCTACTTCTACTTCATTGACTATGCTAAAGACTTTGTATGGATCACAACAAACTAACAATTCTTAAAGAGATAGGTATACCAGTTCACCTTACCTATCTCCTGAGAAACCTGTATGCAGATCAAGAAGCAACAGTTAGAACCAGACATGGAACAATGGACTGGTTCAAAATTGGGAAATGACTATGTCACGGCTATATATTGTCACCCTGCTTATTATATGCAGAGTACATTATGAAAACTGTTAGGCTGTATGAATCAGAAGCTGATATCAAGATTGCCAGGAGGAATATCAACAACCTTGGATATACAAATGATACCACTCT
>NW_011491482.1:2720-3031 GCF_000754665.1 Bison bison bison | reverse complement strand
AACCCACTCCAGTGTTCTTGCCTGGAGAATCCCAGGGACAGGGGAGCCTGGTGGGCTGCCATCTACGGGGTCGCACAGAATCGGACACGACTGAAGTGACTTAGTATAGCATCAAATCTTTTGGGTATACACATAGAAGTAGAATTGCTACTGTTGTTGTTCAGTGTGTTAGTAATGTCTGATATTTTGCGACCCCATGGACTGCTGTATGCCAGGCTTCCTTGTCCTTCGCTATCTCCCAGAGTTTGCTCAGACTCATGTTCATTGAGTTGATGATTCCATCCAACTATCTCATTCTCTGTCACCCACTT
>NW_011491482.1:2284-2620 GCF_000754665.1 Bison bison bison | reverse complement strand
TCTGACTCTTTGCGACCCCATTAATTGCAGTATGCCAGGCCTCCCTGTCCATCACCAACTCCCGGAGTTCACTCAAACTCACATCCATTGAGTCAGTGATGTCATCCAGCCATCTCATCCTCTGTCATCCCCTTCTCCTCCTGTCCCCAATCCCTCCCAGCATCAGAGTCTTTTCCAATGAGTCAACTTTTCACATGAGGTGGCCAAAGTACTGGAGTTTCAGCTTTAGCATCAAGCCTTCCAAAGAAATCCCAGGACTGACCTCCTTCAGAATGGACTGGTTGGATCTCCTTGCAGTCCAAGGGACTCTCAAGAGTCTTTTCCAACACCACACTT
>NW_011491482.1:0-359 GCF_000754665.1 Bison bison bison | reverse complement strand
TCCTATTCTGGATATTTCATGTATGTGGAAGCATGAAATCAATACTTGTCCTTTAGTTTCTGATTTGTTTCACTCAGCATGTTTTCAAGGTTCATCCATGTATCATTGACTTGTATCAAATTTCAAAACTTTTAAATGACTGAATAAGATTCTATTGTATGTATGTACCCACTTTATTTATCTTTTCATTCGTTCATGATTACTTCTGTTGTTTCCACATTTGGCTATTGTGGATAATGCAACAATTAATATTAGTATACAAATATCTATTTGAGTCTGTTTTCAAATCTTTTGAGAAGGAAATGGCAACCCACTCCAGTGTTCTTGCCTGGAGAATCCCAGGGACAGGGGAGCCTGGT
>NW_011491481.1:5824-6473 GCF_000754665.1 Bison bison bison | reverse complement strand
GTGGCTGATCACACACCTGTCACGTGACAGATCATGCACTGATCACGTGACTGATCATGCACTGATCACTTGACTGATCATGCACTGATCACGGTGCTATCATGCACTGCTTACGTGGCTGATCATGCAATGATCATATAGCTACCATGTACTGGTCACGTGACTGATCAGGCACTGATCACGGAACTGATCATGCACTGATCACGTGACTGAACCTGCACTGATCACGTGGCTATCATGCACTGATCACGTGGCTGATCATACACTGATCACGGAACTGATCATGCACAGATCACGTGACTAATCATGAACTTATCACTTAGGTTACATGCACCGAGCACGTGGCTATCATGCCCTGCTCACGAGGCTGATAATGCAATGATCATGTAGCTACCATGTACTGGTCACGTGACTGATCATGCACTGATCACGTTGTAATCATGCACTGATCACGTGGCTGATCATGCAATGATTACGTAGCTACCATGTACTGGTCACGTGACTTATCATGCACTGATCACATAGTAATCATGCACTGATCACGTGGCTGATCATGCACTGATCACGTGACTGATCATGCACTGATCACGTGGCTATCATGCACTGCTCACGTGGCTGATCATGCAATGATCACGTAGCTACCATGAAA
>NW_011491481.1:5231-5724 GCF_000754665.1 Bison bison bison | reverse complement strand
TACCATGTACTGGTAATGTGACTGATCATGCACTGATCACGTAAATGATCATGCACTGATCACGTGACTGATCATGCTCTGATCACGTGGCTATCATGCACTGATCAGGTGACTATCATTCACTGATCAGGTGGATGATCATGCACTGATCACGTGATTGATCATTCACTGATCACGTGACTGATCATGCAATGATCACGTGGCTATTATGCAATAATCAGGTGGCTATCATTCACTGATCTGTTGGCTATCATTCACTGATCATGTGTCGAATTATTCAATGATCACGTGTCTGATCATTCACTGATTACGTGACTGATCATGCACTGATACCGTGACTGAGCATGGACTGACCACATGATTATCATGTTGTGATAACGTGACTTAATGGTGCTGATCATGTGACTGATCATGCGCTGATCATGTGACTGATCATGCGCTGATCATGTTTGCTATCATACACTGATCATGTGCCTCTGGAGGCAATAAACAA
>NW_011491481.1:505-2243 GCF_000754665.1 Bison bison bison | reverse complement strand
CAGGCAGGGATCAGTGACTGACAGGCGCTGATCATGGGACTGTGCACGCACTGATCACGTGGCTGATCAGGAACTGACCACCTGACTGCGCATGCAGTGATCACGTGGCTGGTCATTCACTGATCACGTGTTTATCATATGGTGATCACGTGACTGAGAGGCGCTGATCACGTGACTGTGCCGTCAGTGATCACGTGGCTGATCATGCACTGATACGTGACTGATCATGCACTGATCACGTGACTGATCAGGCACTGATCACGTGGCTATCATGCACTGATCACGTGGCTGATCATACACTGTTCACGTGTCTGATCATGCACTGATCACGTGGCTATCATACACTGCTAACGTAGCTGAATATGCAGTGATCACGTGTCTATCATGCACTGCTCACGTGGCTGATCCTGCAATGATCACGTGGCTATCATGCACTGATCACGTGGCTGAACATGCACTGTTCACGTGGCTGATCACACACCTGTCACGTGACTGAGCATGCACTGAACACGTGGCTCTCATGCACGGATCACGTGACTGCGCATGCACTGATGACGTGGCTGATCAGGCACTGATCACATGGCTCATCATGCACTGATCACCTGTTTCTCGGGCAGTGATCAGTGACTGACAGGCGCTGATCATTGGACTGTGCACACACTGATCACGTGCCTATCGTGCACTGATCACGTGACTGCGCATGCACTGATGACGTCGCTGATGGGGCACTGATCAGGTGTTTTTCAGGCAGGGATCAGTGACTCACAGCCGCTGATCATGGGACTGTGCACGCACTGATCACGTGGCTGATCAGGAACTGACCACCTGACTTGGCATGCAGTGATCACGTGGCTGGTCATTCACTGATCACGTGTTTATCATATGGTGAGCACGTGACTGAGAGGCGCTCGATCACGTGACAGTGCCGTCAGTGATCACGTGGCTGATCATGCACTGATATCGTGACTGAGCATGCACTGATCATGTGCCGGTAGCCGGGGTGGCATTCCACTCGGGACAAAGGTCATGAGGTAGGAGGCTCGGCATACGCAAATGTGGGATCGAGCCTCAGGAGTCCACCCGGATATTCTCGAGCATCTCCCCCCAAAAAAATCCAGAGTCTGCCTACTGTAATGCTTTGTGCTCTCACCTCTGATTTCACTGGGGGCTGTCCCCCACCAACATCTCGCTCTCTCTGTCAAAGAGCTAACTTACAGCACCAATTCATAAAGTTCCTTGTCATTCTTCCCTTTAACTATCAGCTGTGTCTCCATCTGAAGTGAGGAACCCACCACGCTTACTAATTATGCCTGGGCTGCTAAGACCCACTCGAGAAGGTGTCTAGGGTGAGGCACATTCCGCTATTCGAGAGGGCGCCTGCGGCCTACGTAAGTGGTGCAAACTTCTTGTCTTGAAGTTTGATTGGTCTCCCGCGTAAATCAAGCTACTCAGTCTCTTTTCCCCACTGAATATTCCTACTGAGGTCTCCTCATACTATTATTCTTGACATCTCTGATTAGCATATAAATAGTCGCCTAGGCCATCTCTCCTTCGAATACCCTGGATCAGCTGGGGCTGGTCCCCGGCAGGTGGCGCCTGAACAGGGACCTCAGGAGGCAATACTCAAAGAGCTGAGCAGACACGAACCACGTAATCAGCAGGCAATAAGCATGGAGCTCAGCAGTGACGAATCATGCTGCTCAACTGGCAATAATCAAGCAGGTGACCAGGCAAGAAT
>NW_011491481.1:0-405 GCF_000754665.1 Bison bison bison | reverse complement strand
ATGCACTGATCACGTGACTGCGCATGCACTGATGACGTGGCTGATCGGGCATTGATCAGGTTTTTATCAGGCAGGGATCAGTGACTGACAGGCGCTGATCATGGGACTGTGCACGCACTGATCACGTGGCTGATCAGGAACTGACCACCTGACTGCGCATGCAGTGATCACGTGGCTGGTCGTTCACTGATCACGTGGCTGATCATGCACTGATATCGGGACTGAGCATGCACTGATCATGTGCCGGGAGCCGGGGAGGCGTTCCACTCGGGAAAAAGGTCATGAGGAAGGAGGCTCGGCATACGCAAATGGGGGATCGAGCCTCAGGAATCCACCCAGATATTCTCGGCATCCTACCCCCCAAAAAAAACCAGAGTCTGCCTACTGTATTTCTTTGTGCTCTCA
>NW_011491480.1:14331-15854 GCF_000754665.1 Bison bison bison | reverse complement strand
GCAAATTGGAAGTGATCAAACAGGAGATGGCAAGAGTGAACGTCAACATTTTAGAATCAGATAACTAAAATGAACTGGAATGGCTAATATTAACTCAGATGATAGCAACCATAGCACTCTTTTAATGTAAATTGAATCCTGTCATTCTCTAGCTTTAAAATCCTACATTGGCTGTCATCTCCAACTTATTTCCTATTTTTCTCTTCTACTCTTAATTTTACTGGTTTCTGTTTCCTCCAGTGTTAGTCCAGATATCACCTCATTCAGTTTTTTTCCAAAATACTGCCTCAGCCGAAAAGTCTTCCCTAGCTATTATACGTACATTCACACTCTTTTCTTTACCCACTTTTCCTTTTCTTTATAACCCATTTTAGTACTTGAAATAATTTATTTGTCTGCTTCATTGTCTATCAGGGTTTCACACTAAAATATAAAATATAAATTCAAGGAGCAAATACTTTGTCTCATCATTGCCATATTCCAATGTCCATTGCCGTGTTCCAGTGGCATTCCATCAATGCCAATTCCAGTGCAATGCCTAATGAATGCATAAGATTATTCTGAACATGTGCCCATGTTCCCTCCTAGAGTTCAAGCCCTTAAATTTTTGCCTAGCTTTTTCATCCCCTGTCATCCCTACACAGTCCCTTCATCCCTGCGAAAATTAGTCAGACAAAAATAAAATCCTTAGTATCTTCCATTTCAGGAGCTTCCCTGGTGGCTTAGTGATAAAGAATCTGCCTACTAATACAAGAGATGTAGGTTCGATCCCTGGGTGAGGAAGACCCTCTGGAGGAGGAAATTGCAACTCACTCCAGTATTTTTGCTTGAGAAATCCCATGGACAACGGAGCCTGTCAGGCTGCAGTCCACGGGGTTGCAAAAGAGTCAGACGTGACTTAGCATCTAAACAACAACATCTTCCATTTCAAACAGATTTAAATTCATACTCCAACACTCTGTATGGTTTTACACCATCTATATTTGGGCACGAAATATTTTTTGACAGTTTCTTAATTTTTGAACATACATAATCATCTTATCAGTGTCAAAGCTTAACTTAAAAAAATTTATTCATCTTGATTTAGATCACTCCATTGATGGACCCCTTACAAATGGTGATGGCAGAGAGCCCCGGACAGGAATCAAGAGAAGACTACTTAGTGCATCAGAAGAAGATGAAATCATGGGAAGAGAAGAGAAAGAAAAAAAAGAAACAAAAGAGAAATCACATTTATCCTCCTCAGAGAGTGGAGAGTTAGAATCCAGTTTAAGTTCTGAAAGTACCTGTGGTTCTGATTCTGACTCTGAATCAACTTCCAGAACAGATCAAGATTATGTAGATGGAGACCATGATTATAGCAAATTCATACAAACTAGGCCTAAAAGAAAACTCAGAAAGCAGTATGCCAATGGCAAAAGAAACTGGAAAACGAGAGGCACGGGAGGAAGGGGCAGATGGGGAAGATGGGGTAGATGGAGTAGAGGAGGCAGAGGAAGAGGAGGCAGGGGACGAGGCAGTCG
>NW_011491480.1:12189-14231 GCF_000754665.1 Bison bison bison | reverse complement strand
GAGGGAGAGGAAGAGGGAGAGGCGGAAGAGGTGCTTCTAGAGGAGCCACCAGAGCCAAACGTGCACGTATTACAGATGATGAATTTGATACTATGTTTTCAGGACGCTTCAGTAGACTGCCTCGAATTAAAACAAGAAACCAAGGCAGGAGGACTGTTTTATATAATGATGATTCTGATAATGACAATTTTGTGTCCACTGAAGATCCTCTGAATCTTGGTACATCCAGATCAGGCAGAGTGCGTAAAATGACAGAAAAAGCCAGGGTTAGCCATCTCATGGGATGGAATTATTAGCAGTTAATAAATTTAGAATAATTTAAAAAATTCAATGGCCTTCTACTGCAGGGAATTTACCAGGAAATCTACAAAGCAAGTTGTGTGGGGACTTCTGCTTCCTTTCACATTGGTGCTTTTCCATTATGCCAGTATACATTTATTTCAAGACTTTTGATCTCCACACTTCATTTGTTCAAACAAGCCTTACTCATTAGGCCTTAAATTTTAAAAAAAATTCTACACACACACACACACAAACCACAGACACACTACAGATTTACTACATTAAGGGAGCATTCAGCTTCTTAAGAGTAGCATGACATTTTTATCTAAATGGAATATCCCTCTTTTGCTTTTGTATCACAGAAGTATAGCACCTTCTTACAGAGTTTTTATATAGTTTGTTTTTGCCATTTTGATTCTTGTACCAGTAATAATAACTTTTGCACAATACACCAATCCTAAAGGCAGCTATTAAATGTTTACAGTTTCTATATTGTAAGAACGATCTGGATTATTTTACTCTTCCCAGGCCAAACTTTCATGAATTGTACTGAACTGAAGTATATATTTATACTACAGTTTTTTTTTGGGGGGTGGGGGGTTCTTAATATGCTTTTCATTGATTTGCTTAATTCATGTTAAAGGTAAGAAAGGGTTGGTGCCTTGTAAATATGTAGCAGATCTTTGTGGTGTGTCCTGATGTGTGCATTAACTTTATTAAAAAAGAATACTTGAGGTATCGATCTAGACAAGGTGCCAAATGCAAAAGTTTCTTGCATCCATTTTCTTTTTTCTGTTAAATTTTATTGCATTAATAGAACTTGTGTAGCTTAAAGAATAACTTAAACATTTGAAAAATCCTCATCCACAAAGAATAACTGAATAGTAGCTCAGCTACCTCTATTAACTACAACTACTGGAAACATTAAGAAAAATAGATGCTGTTATTCATTATAAGGAGAAACTAAGGAGAAATAGAACAAGCATGGTAGGAATGAATACTCATAAGTTATAAGCTGAGAGGTTGTTGATAATTGTATTGGCTCTCAAATGAATAGTTGTAATTAAATTTTCTCAAGTATCATAAGCTCTACCTTATTAGGCTTTTCTTAGAGCATATTTGTGTAAGTAGACTTGATCTACTGCTTATATATCCCTGCTACCACTTGCTATTTAACAGCTGTGAGTGACTGGTATTGAATTTTAAAATGTAGCACAGCACCTAGTTTGAGTTGGAATGTTTTAGCTAGCTAATATTTTGAATCAATGTAGGTTCAGCTCATACCATTCCAAAGGGTTCTTCTGTTAATCTTTCAGAATAGAACCTGGTTGCACTGCACACTGATATTTTGAGTCATTATTTTATAGATTAAAAATAAACCCTATGGTCTTGTTTACAGCAGTAGAGTGCACATTGGTTCCATAAGTGAGCTTGAGTTCCAAGATCAATTTTACTCCTCAAATTTGAGGGGTTGCAAATTTGCTAATTCATTAGATAACCTAGATTTTTGAGGTAAGAATAATATTGATCTCTGTTTTTGTAACAACCAGTTTGCCCATAAATCAAACTTATGGAATAAAAGGAACTTCTTAATATATGCTTAGTAATCCCAGGATATTTCTTAAGCTAATGTATTTGTCTCATGTTTTTATTCATTTCATGCATCTGAAAATCCTTAAGTGCAGAGGAAGGAGTACACACATAGCATTGCTTTTTTGGTTGGGTTGGGTAGAGGGTTTTCTTGGACTAACATCTTTAAA
>NW_011491480.1:9642-10726 GCF_000754665.1 Bison bison bison | reverse complement strand
ATTAAAAAAAAAAAAAGTTTATATGGAAGACAGCTGTATTCACTGTCTACCAATTCATTGCTTCTGTTGTAAAGCACTTACCCAGTATATATACTGCTTGATTATCCATATCATTATGCCTTCTAGATAAACAATCTACGTTTTGTTGTGTACATATGCCCTATTTTTAAAATTTAATTTGCCCTTCTTTCATGTGTTTCTTTGTCCATTTCCTTTCCCAGAGATCAGGCTTGTGCTAGAATTCTTCCATACAGCACTTTGTTTCACCCAGAGGCTAGGAAACTGAGTAAAATTATTAAATCTTATTCTGCACAACTGTGTGCTCAAATATCTAACTCAGCCTTCCGATATTTTAAAGTAAATTTGAGTGATTTATCTTTGTCATTGCTTTTGTTGTAATCCTAGATTGTCATCAGATAATAACAGAATGATTGAAATAGAAAGATGTGTATGCCACTTCTAACTTTTGATAAAAACTTTTTGGAGAATTTTTCAAAATTTGTATCTTGTAGTGATAAAATTAAACATCTATTACTTGCTTATATATCTCGGGAATTATTTTATGCACATTTATCAACTGGTACTTAGGTTTAAAGTTGGCATTTTCTTTTTAAGTTGGAATTTTCACATCCACAGAAGGGAGACTTAACTACATAATTTTCAGTATACTTTGATATCCTGCCTTTTAAACAATAACCAACATTTTGAGTTGGGAAATACATAATTACTTCTGGGGGAAGAAATGGAACTTTTAACATTTAAAGTTCATTGTTTTAAATGTTAATTCCATCCCCAACATTTTTGTGTTACGTGAGGCTTTATGAAAGTTATTGAAAGTAGAATATTCAAAGATCATTTTCCCAAATTTAACGTTTTGATTAAATTTTAATTATGAAGTTAAATTATATTTATGGTGCTGTATTTTGTATAATATCTATTGTCCTCAAATTTCTTGACATTTATTTCTCATATAGTCTTATCCTTATTTCCTATTCCATCATTTCTCTCTTGCTTGCTCTTACCTTCATTTCTCTTTCTGCAATGAAGACTGTACCTAATTTAGCAAACTTCAACAAAACTGGCA
>NW_011491480.1:7957-9539 GCF_000754665.1 Bison bison bison | reverse complement strand
TATGATACTTTGACATAAAAGCATTGTAAGTATTTTCTAAAAAATAAAACTATTGATACATATTAAAATTGCCATTGGTAATTGACTTTTGAAATCACATACAAGAATATTTAGAAACCCACTTGGGAAATGTGGTTTACATGTGTCACCAGATACATATTAGGCAGTACTACAAATGTTAATTCTTTAAACAATACTGTGGTGATGGCAATCAGTAATTTATTTCTTTGTCCTGTAACTTATCATCCTTGTCTTTTGTAATTCCTAACAAAGTATTAACAAAGTTGTACCTTATGTTTGTTCTTAGTATCCGTAAATTTTAAGGTGGAAAATCATTCAGTTAATAGTTGATGTGATGTTGTATATGGACAAAATGTCCATTAAACTAAAATTCAGTAAAGAAAGGTAAACTAACTGGCTTGGTTTATAAAAGATGTTTTGTTTGGCAGTTATTAGTCATTATAAGCAATTATCTTCAAAGAAAAAAAAAACTGGACTAATTTGTTGCCATTCTTTATGGGATGTTTACAATAAAATTCCAAGTTGTTTGGAATCAGTTGCACTCTTGCTGCTTTGTGCTTCAACTCAGATACTGGAGATAAATTAACAAGAAGAAAGAAATATGGAGTTACCTTTCCATTATCCAGCTTCAGAGACTGTAACATGTAACTCTTAGGCCTTTCCTTTCTTGTTTCTTGTAATATAGTATTTCATTGTTATTATTTTAGTCTAAGAAATTAGGGTGCTTCTTCCTATCAAAGAATTAAGGTTTTTTTTTTTTTTCCTTAGTTGTTTCAGATATTCTTTGGGTCATTTTTAGGTAATAACTATGTTAACATTTCAAATGTGGGCTGCTTGGTGCATTAAAAAACAGCCTGCAAAGCTTTATTTAACATTTTGTTTTATAGAGAGAGCTCTTTGAAATGAATATATTTCTGATGTGTTTAAAGCTTCTTACAAGTTGTAGCAGCTGAGCTTATGAATCTCTACCATTCTTATTTGTAGTAAAATTGCCCACAGAGGCTTAACTCTATTATAAATGGTGCTTTGATTCAATGTACGTGAAAGAGGGAGAGAAGTAAGGTTAGAGGTAACTTTTGAGCCAGGAAGTGAAGGGTTGTTTAACAAGAATATTCCACTTCTGCAACTAAATGGTTGCTGAGAATTTTCTTCCCAATGGTCAGAACTCCATTTGCTTCAAGGTAAGTAAGCTGGCTAAAGACTGTATTTTTTATACATATACTGTATTTTGTGCATTTAGAATTAAGAAATAAGGTATTTAGAAAAACTTACTACCTTTGCCTTCCAGCATCATCCTATGGCTATGAGAGTAGTCCACATTTTTGTAATATTTGGAGGTTGAAGTGGAGATACATTGTTTGGTATTTATGTGTAGTTGCTTGATTGGTTAAAGATAGTCTTCTTTAAAGATACAGAAGTGTACCTTAAAAATTACTTATTAACAGGCTCTGATGTTTTCTGACTTCACCTGATAGTTTTTTTTTTTTAATTTAAATTTATTTATTTTAATTAGAGGCTAATTACTTTACAATATTGTATTGGTTTTGCCATACATCAACAT
>NW_011491480.1:7589-7857 GCF_000754665.1 Bison bison bison | reverse complement strand
AAAAATACTGGAGTACGTTACCATTTCCTTCTCCAGGGCATCTTCCTGACCCAGGGATTGAGCCCCTCCTCTCCTGTGTTGCAGGTGAATTCTTTACCTTTGAGCCAACGGGGAAGCCCTTTTAAGATAGAAAAAGTAAAATTTTTTGTAACAAAATTTTACAGCAGTATTTAGAGGATCCATTTTTTTCCTAGTTGGGAAGGTCAAGGACAGAGTGCTGTCTACCCTATTCTTGAGTTATATGTCCCTGATAATTTAAAACTACTTT
>NW_011491480.1:3388-6093 GCF_000754665.1 Bison bison bison | reverse complement strand
GATCTTAGTTGAGGCATGCAAGATCTAGTTCCCTGACCAGGGATCAAACCCGGACCCCTGCATTGGGAGTGCAGAGTCTTAACCACTGGACCACCAGGGAAGTCCCTATTTGTTAAATTTTAATTTATAAATTAGAGCACACCTTGTATACAAGAACATAAGTGTTAATTTTATCTAGTCTGATGGTATGGAGTAGTAAGTGCTTGATCATAGTCACATTGCCTTTCACTTTTGAAGGATGCTATTCATTTTTATTGTTAATTGTGTTGAGTAGTTATCATAATATAGGAAAATACTTATTAAGTGATATATTTCTGTTCTCCAGTCACCTCAAAAATATGACTGGTAAATATGTTTCAACATTGTCAAAATATTCATCAAAATTTTATCACTTTGCTTAATTATTCAGGTAAAAGTTGTTGGAAAAAAATCTGAGATAATGAGTTACATTCTTTTTCCAGATACGTATGAAGATCTCCTTCATAAAAGAAATACTTACAACCAGGAATTTATAGCCTATATTCTTCATATCAATGATAAGAGGTGGCTAAAAGAAGACTGATTTATTCCTTCTCAGGCTTGTTTATTTGTTTTATTAATTCAGTCAACATGTATTAATTAATGTCAGCCTTTACTGACTACTTGTTATGTGCCAAGCATTGTGATTTTTTTAAAAGAACTTTGCAGTTTACAAATTTCATCTTTAAGTATATACTCAAGCACCAGAATGATACTATCAGTAAATTCTGTTTTTCAGATCAAAAAAATTGAGTTTCAGTGAAATCTAATAATTTACTGAAGGTAACATGGCTAATAAATAGAAAAGCCTTGATTAATCCAGACTATCTGCTTCCAGGTTTCTAGTCTTAACTTTTGTATCTTATTAATGGGGTAATATTTGGTTACATTTTCCTCTTTTCCATTGTCCATGAAATGAAGGCTGCAAAGTCATACAGTGTGTACTTTGAAGGTCACATTTCTTTTTGCTTAAGGCTAAGATTATTTAATAAAGGAGACATTAAGATGTGGATCTTTATGCATCTTAGTACTTTGGGGAGGTGGTAGTTAGGAGCTAAAAATTTTAAAGATATCAGATTTATAAGTAGGAAAATACATATCTTATGCATACTTACACAAAGGTAATATCCAAGGAAAATCAAAGAATTTACTTATATCTTATTTTAAGGATTAATTCTGCTAATAGTCTATACAAGTATCCTTTTCAGTTCATGATACAAAATTTATTGGTTACCGCTATTTTACACAATGTGGTCTCTTTCCAGCTGCAAAACCTAGACTTTCTTTTTCCTTTGGAGTTTGAATGGTTTTAAGTACAGTTCTCAGAGAATATAGGAAGTTCCTGGTTTAAGCCATGGGTTTAATTTAGTTAAGTGTTTTCATTTTTTTTTTCATTCCTTGAATCACTTCTAAGTTTCACTCATTTACTTTGTCACTCTTCTCTTTTACCCTCATTTAAAAAAAATTCCTAAATCGAAAATGTCTAGGGAAAATAAGACTGTTTCAGAAAGGAAATAGTTTTTAACCCATCTTTCATACCTCTTTTGTACCATTTTAATTTGGATTTTTTGGTAAGACTTTGGATCAGGGATGATTTAGTGGGTTTCAAGTAGCTGTATAAGTATAGTAAAACTGATTTGAACCCCTGCTAATTTGAATTTTAGAACAGTTTTTGTATTTTATTTTTATAGCAGTCCTGTTTTTGTGGTTATTGGGGGGAAAGCTTCAAAAACTCAGAGCTAATGTCTTTGTTACATAGTAGATTTCCCCTTGTTATTCTTAAGTAATGGAATTCTTCAGTGGGTTTTGAAAACCCATTAGGACTGCCTGAGTTGCATTTTGTTATGGCATTTTACATTGGTCTCATTCATATTTCATCATGCCACCTTTTCTAACCACATTCCATTCATTGTCATTCAAGGAACAGAAATGTTGATTTCTAACAGATTGACTATTCAGTTCTTCTGTCAACAAAGATTACTGTAAAAATCAAACAGAAAGAGAGTAAAAAATAGAATATATTAATTTTCTTCGGGCTTGCTGCCTAATTTCTAGTAAGTCAATTCTACTTTATTTTGGGCATCAAAATGAATAATTTATTTTCTAGCTAAATAGAGCAAGTCTGGTTTGGCTAACTTAGTATACCTTTGATAATCTTTGCTTGCATTAGGATAATATAACCTAGAAACCTGGGTTGAGGCCTTGTGCTGTGGTTGGACACCATTCTGTGGCCTAGCTTATGTGTTTTGATGGAAACAGTCTGACTCTAGAGTCAGGTACTGTGGTTATGGTGGAGGGTAAGGGGAGAAAGGGAAGCTGAGGGGAAACTTAGAAATTTCTAAATCATCTTAACTGGAGGAGAGAGAGGAATGGGATTTGGTGTGTTAATAAGGAATAAAATTCTCTAGTGTTCAGGTTGCCAATGATACCAGATAAGATAGCAACCTAAAATATGCAGATAATACCACTCTAATTGCAGAAAGTGAAGAGTAACTTTAGAAGCTCTTCAGAGCCTCTCGATGGGGTGGAAGAGGAGAGTGAAAAAGCTGGCTTGAAACTCAGCATTAAAAAACTAAGATCATGGCATCTGGTCCCATCACTTCATGAAAAATAGAAGGGGGAAAAGTGGAAGCAGTGACAGATTTTATTTTCTTGGGCTCCAACATCACTGTGGATAGTGACTGCAG
>NW_011491480.1:0-638 GCF_000754665.1 Bison bison bison | reverse complement strand
TAATAAATAATAAATATATATAAAATGGAAGAAAGCTCTCAAGTCAATAACCTAAACTTTCACTTTAGGAAATTAGAAAAAGAACAATATAAACCCAAAGCAAGGGGAAGAAGGGTATGGTAAAGGTTAGAGTGGAAATAAATGAAATAGAGAATATAAAAACAATAGAGAACATTAAAAAAAAAAAAGTCAACTCTCTGAATGGATCAACAAAACTGACCAACCTTTAGCTACACTAAGAAAAAAATGCTGCTGCTGCTGCTGCTAAGTCGCTTCAGTCGTGTCCGACTCTGTGTGACCCCATAGACGGCAGCCCACCAGGCTCCCCCATCCCTGGGATTCTCCAGGTAAGAACACTGGAGTGGGTTGCCATTTCCTTCTCCAGTGCATGAAAGTGAAAAGTGAAAGTGAAGTTGCTCAGTCGTGTCTGACTCTTAGCGATCCCATGGACTGCAGCCTACCAGACTCCTCCCTCCATGGGATTTTCCAAGCAAGAGTACTGGAGTGGGGTGCCATTGTCTTATCCGAGAAAAAAATGAGATAGACTCAAATTACTAAAATCAAAAGTTTAAGACTTTACCTTCTACCGTAAAGAAATCCAAAGGATTATTAGGGAATAGCTACCCCACGCCTGAGGC
>NW_011491479.1:4732-5078 GCF_000754665.1 Bison bison bison | reverse complement strand
ATGCCAAAGCCTTTGACTGTGTGGATCACAACAAATTGTGGAAAATTCTTCAAGAGATGGGAATACCAGACCACCTGACCTACATCCTGAGAAATCTGTATGCAGGTCAAGAAGCAACAGTTTGAACTTGACATGGAACAACAGACTGATTCCAAATTGGGAAAGGAGTATGTCAAGGCTGTATATTGTCACTCTGCTTATTTAACTTGAATGCAGAGTACATCATGCGAAATGCCAGGCTGGGTGAAGCACAAGCTGGAATCAAGATTGCCAAGAGAAATATCAAGAACCTCAGATATGCAGATGACACCGTCCTTATGGTAGAAAGCAAAGAACTAAAGAGCCT
>NW_011491479.1:0-319 GCF_000754665.1 Bison bison bison | reverse complement strand
GAGTGCAGCACTTTAACAGCATCATCCTTCAGGATTTGAAATAGCTCAGCTGGAATTCCATCATCCATTAGCTTTGTTCGTAGTAGTGCTTCCTAAGGCCCACTTGACTTCACACTCTAGGATGTCTGGCTCTAGGTGAGTGATCACACCATTGTGTTTATTTGGATCATTAAGACCTTTTTTTTGTACAGTTGTTCTGTGTATTGTTGCCACCTCTTCTTAATCTCTTCTACTTCTGTCAGGTTCACACTGTTTCTGTCCTTTATTGTGCCCATCTTTGCATGAAATATTTCCTTGGTATCTCTAATCTTCTTGAAGT
>NW_011491478.1:33626-33788 GCF_000754665.1 Bison bison bison | reverse complement strand
ATTAAAGATCTAAATGTAAGACCAGAAACTATAAAACTCCTAGAGGAAAACATAGGCAGAACACTCTCTAACATAAGTCACAGAAAGATCCTTTATGATCCACCTCCCAGAATATTGGAAATAAAAGCAAAAATAAACAAATGGGACCTAATTAAAATTAAA
>NW_011491478.1:17584-29312 GCF_000754665.1 Bison bison bison | reverse complement strand
AAGCATGGCCAAGAAGTAGTACATGGGCTCATGGAGCCTGGGGTCTGTCCGGACAATATGTAGGATAGTGCAGTTACCCATGATTCCAACAAGGTAGAGGAGACAGAATGGGATGGAAATCCAGTGGTGAAATTCCTCATATCCAGGGATACCTGTGAGATAGAAAGTGGAGGCCAGGATATTGCTGGAGTTTGCAGTTTCCATAGGGCTTACTGTTAAACCACAATCCAGATTCACAATCACACTCCAGAGGGGCAACAAATGATAAGATCAGCACCTGTGTCACAAAAACAAAACAAAACTTCAGTCTGTCCTATAATCACTCCTAGATTTACCCTCACAATTTTGCTTTGTCATTCTTAATTTCTTTGCTGAGTGTTGTCCGTTAAGTAAAACATCCAGTTTTATAACCACAAGGATCTTCCCTTCTTCCTCTCAAATGCAAATGTATTATCATGTTCTATGAATATGGGTAGTCTCCTTCTAAAGACACTACCCAGAACAGTACACACAAAACCCATTCTAGACTACATCTTTAATTTCATACTTTTCTTCAGGAAGATCCTCAACCAGAGTCACTGGCCATACGTTAGAACTTTTTCTTTAAAAAAAAAAATGACTTGGGCAGTGACTTACATGAAATGGATTTTCTGTCTTAGCTTGATAGATTTTTCAGTAATACTAGAACACCATGCAAAGCATATTACAGAATTCAGGTAAGTATTGATCAGCATGGTTTTTGCTCTTACTAACCTATCTCTGGCTATATAAGTGATGCCACAGGGTTAGTACCCAGTGAAAATCAACTCTAATATCAATTTAGTATCAGGCTAGTATTTGCAAGAGCTAAACATAAGTTAGGATAGACAGAAGAATGCATGATTTTTAAAAAGTATAAATATATAATTTTTATGTAATATAAACAAAGAAGAATTGACTGACTCTGCATTTAAAGAGTCCAAACCTTCTTCCTACTATGTTTAGGAACTGATTTATTATTTAGAGAGAGGCTCTATCTGCAAAAAAAAAAAAAAGGCAAAATAATAGGTATATAGGGATTGGGGAAAGATTGAGTAGAAACTCATGATTCATAGCAAAATCAAGAGAAAACAAAATAACAAAAAGAGTGAATGACACAAAAAAAAGCCTACTGTGCCTAATCTTGACACTAAATATTATATACTTGGATGAATGAGTTAATATATTTTCACCTATTAGATTCCAGTACTTCTTCTGTAGTCAATAACAATGCCTCTGAAGTAAGAAGATGAGCCATCACTTGCCCTTCTCTTGACAAGCATCCATGCTTACCAAAATTCTAATCCATGGGACAGATTGCCTCTAACAGTAAATTAATAAATTGTCATCATGCTATCTTGGAAAGTCTACTTTGGCTTTTGGGAGATCAAATCCTCTCAGTCTCCTCTTGCTGTTGTTATTTTAGTTGCTAAGTCAGGTCCGACTCTTTTGTGACCTCATGGACTGTAGCATACCAGGCTCTGTCCATGGGATTTTCCAGGCAAGAATACTGGAGTGGGTTGCTGTGTTCCACTTCAGGGGAATTTCCTGACCTAGGGATCGAACCCACGTCTCCTGCATTGGTAGGAGGATGCTTTACCACTGAGTCACCTAGAAAGACTGCAGTCTCCTCCAGTTACATGTAAAGAAACACTGACTGCAAAAGATTATTGCCTTGGATGTTTAATAACTTTCTAGGAAATGAAAGATTCATAAGCAAGACACCAAATATGTATACTACAGAAACAATTTCAGGCTTTTTAACTCTTATTACAATTAAGTTCTACACACACACATAGTATGAACTGATACCTCTTACAGCCCTGCAGTTTAAGTCCCCAAATTCCTATCTACTTCATCTTCCTGTCTACACCTGCACTAATTATTACCTTTAATGCCCAGATTTTCCAATATTATCCCTTCTTTTGTTGATTATTTTCCAATTTCTACACCATAATCCAAATTTAGAAATCTGGTTTTCATTTCATTGCTCACTCGATTCAGAAACTTTTAATGATTTCACAAGGTTTCTTTGAATCATTAAACATGTAGTTTAATGTAGGAGTAAACATGAAGTTTCTTTGAAAACTGGGAAGATACCTGATCTAGAGTACATCTTTTGTCATCTTACTGACTCTTCACTGAGATTTTAAGGAGACAGTTATTCAACATCTTCCTTATTTAGAATCCGTTTCTCTCCTTCTGCAGTCACTTTAACCTAAGCTGTATTCTGTTGTGCTCCGTTTAATTTTGACCAAATCACCTTTTCTTCTCTCTGTACCAAAACTGCCTCCTCTCTGAACTGAAGAAAGTAATAATTTGAAAGGATGTGCTAAGGTAAAAGATATATTGTGTGTAAAATACTTAGCAAAGAGCCTTCTGGATGATGATGATAATGGCAACAATGATGACAACAGTAATACCAACAAGAATTGTTTAAAGCATAATGGGATTAGGAATATATGGGGAGACTATGAAGTATCCTCCTTTAGAGGAAACCATCATGAACAACCATCTCACAAGTGACTTAGGTGGCCTGAGAAGTAGAAAGTGAATTGTATCAGTTTCATTTCCTTTTCATCCAGTAAATTTCAGTATAGCCAGAGATATGAATTGCTTCTTAATCATTTTTTTTTCTATCCAGAAACTCCTCTGATCATTATGACACCACATATTTACTTCTCATTTTATTCAGTGCCAGATTTGAAAAAAGCAACAACAAAAACTGAGTCCAGGTTAGAATGAGAAGTCTCATCAAGAGTAAGCATGAGATCTTTGGAACTTTAGTGAATTAGGAATTTGAGATATTAGCATTCTGAAATTACCACAACATAAATATCCATTATATTTCATATTCACTATAATCTGGTCTGTTATTTCACAACCCCCTTCAGGTAGCACCTGTTCATTTTGATAATCCAATTCCTATTGTTCCTGATCTTACAATTTTAAATGCATTCACATTGCCTTGTGCTTTCTTCCACATCTCCAGAGGAGGATGGATTTTGTGGAGTTAGTTTATAAACTCAGAAATCTGAAAGTCTTCATTTGAATTTAGACCATAATTAATTTCATTAAAAATAACTGGTAATTAGGATTATAAGGAACCTCAAAGGTTATCTGGTGTAATCCCAATCATATTCTGGAATTCCTCTTTGTTATGTCTGATAATAGTCCTTCACCCTGTGTAAGCAATCATGTCCACCAACAGAAAGCAGACCACATGTCATGCATGCTAGGGTATATTAGGCAAGTCCTATCTGAAAACTCTGAGTCTGGCTTGAATGTTTTGCACAGGGTATGAATAATAAGGATATTTGGAGAAAGGATATCCTCTAATAAACTAAGAATCTTTTCCTTCTTGAACCATTCCCTTGGTGTTTCTTCTCACACTTTGGGTGTCTGCCCTTCTCTCTCTTGTCTCTCAAGCCCCACTTTGTGTTTTTCTATTACTTCCCACTCTTACTTACCAGTCCTTACCTACTTGGTAGAATAGTTCCTCTTTGCATGAGAGATTGTTTTAATTCTCAAAGCAAGATGCATGAGTTAATAAGTCTTCCTCTAATCCTTAGAGATATGAGTCTCCCTGAGAAATGCAAGACTGTGCTATAACCCTGTCACTGTCACTATCTTAGTTTATAGCCCTTCCCCCAATCCTCCCTTTACCATTCCATATATTGCAGTTTGGAAATTCAAAGGCAAGAAGACTACAGAGAGTCTCAAGTATTTATCACTTCAATGTCTAGAACAAAGCAGGTAGTACAACATGAGATGAAATACTAACTTGTATCCAGAATACGGTAGAGTAGTAAAAGGTTGTTAGCTATGGTGTAGCCAATGAGAACAACTTATTCAGGACATAGAGGTGGGAATGGCTCTAAGTTGGTACTGTTACCACATACTAGATAAAAATGAAATTTACTTATGTGATTTGCTTCCTTCAAAACTATTGTAATAAAGAGTATATGGGAAATCTCTGTAGCTTTCACTCAAATTTGCTGTAACCTTAAAATCACAATGAAAAAAGAAACCCATTTTAAAGATCATAAACAATAATGCTAAGTGTGGTTCTCTGTGCCATAGCTTTTACTGATGAAAGGGATTGTATAAATTTGATTTGATTATGTATAGATGGTTTCATTAAATGAATGAAGGGCCATATGTCTGTCAACAATTTTGATTTCTAAGTGTCTACTGGTGATTAAGCTATGTAGCAGAGTTGGCATGTGGACTACTGAATGATAAGAAATCTCCTCTCAGGGTGAATAAAACTGTCTTAAAAATATTGATTTCTAACTGTTTAGTACAGGAATTTCTTTTAAAAATGTGTTTTATTGTTAATCTTTTTTGACTCTGGTTTTGAACCTTGTAATACCAATTTATTTATTTTTTACTTTATTTTATTTTTAAACTTTACAATATTGTATTAGTTTTGCCAAATATCGAAATGAATCCGCCACAGGTATACCTGTGTTCCCCATCCTGAACCCTCCTCCCTCCTCCCTCCCCATACCCTCCCTCTGGGTTGTCCCAGTGCACCAGCCCCAAGCATCCAGTATCGTGCATCGAACCTGGACTGGCGACTCGTTTCACACATGATATTATACATGTTTCGGTGCTATTCTCTCAAATCTCCCCACCCTTTCCCTCTCCCATAGAGTCCCTAAGACTGATCTATACATCAGTCTCTTTTGCTGTCTCGTACACAGGGTTATTGTTCCCATCTTTCTAAATTCAATATATATGCATTAGTATACTGTATTGGTGTTTTTCTTTCTGGCTTACTTCACTCTGTATAATAGGTTCCAGTTTCATCCATCTCATTAGAACTGATTCAAATGTATCCTTTTTAATGGCTGAGTAATACTCCATTGTGTATATGTACCACAGCTTTCTTAGCCATTCATCTGCTGATGGGCATCTAGGTTGCTTCCATGTCCTGGCTATTATAAACAGTGCTGCAATGAACATTGGGGTACATGTGTCTCTTTCCCTTCTGGTTTCCTCAGTGTGTATGCCCAGCAGTGGGATTGTTGGATCATAAAGCAGATACTAATTTAAATCTTAACAAATCTATCATCTCACTCAAGTAAGATATTGGTGATTACACATGTCATAGCTTGCTAATCTTCCTGTATATTTAAGATACTAATTGACAATTAGCTCTTTCAGGAGTTAAAAAATATAAGTAATTACTACAACAGAAGTAATAGTTCTCATAAATAATATTTACTCAGTTATTAAAATAAATTCACCATCCAATAACAGTCCATGAAAATAAGAGGCTATTTCTATCCCACCACTAGAAAAATCTTCACACTTCCATCTTCCAATATCTTGTTGTGAAATTACCACAGAAATGATTTGAACTTACTTCCTTCACTGACATGGGATGCCTCAGAAATATCCTTACACTTAGCTTTTTGTAATATTAACTTAAATCATTGGAGAAGGAAATGGCAACCCACTACAGTATTATTGTCCAGAAAATCCCATGGACAGAGGAGCCTGGGTGGGCTAAAGTTCATGGAGTCTCAAACAGTCAGACACAACTGAACAACTGAGCACAATTTAAATCACTTTGACATCATCCAAATTGGATATGTTCAAAGATCTCAGATTTAGAGGATTGTTATTAGTCAGTGAAACCATACTCCTTTATATATGGTCTGTATATTTCTCATGTAAAAAACATAGGAACAAAAATTTTAAAAAAAGCAATTTTATCTCTCACTGCTAAATTTTTTGACAACCAAGATCATAAGCTCAATTTTGAATGACTCACTCTAATGGCAAGAAAATGATTTACAAATATTCACATTTACAGCTACAAGATAAAGCACTACAGAGACCACAAAGCCTGAACTATACGTGCATAGTTGAGAGCAGATACAAATATGAAAGGCAGACTGCTTGCCAAAGGGCATCCTTAGGCTGTTTTCCAGATCTGCTCTGCTCTGTCTTGACCACAGTGAGCTGAATCAACAGGTGCCTTTGCTCTCTGACTTCTGGTTTGACTTGATCGCTAACGGAAATGCAGGAAGCAAGATACAGTTGGAACGTTTACCCCTTTGACTCCCCAACAACCCTTACCGTGGCTTCCTCATGGTGGCTGCATCTTTCTACAGAAAGGGAAAGCTCATGCTGGGTGTCCTTCTCCACATGCTGTCCTTCCCATGTTCTGGTAAAAAGTTTTGTTCCCTTGCCACTTCAGGACTAACGTTGGCATCAAATTCCCTTCTGTAGTACTATCTATGTTAATGATATATTTATAAAATATATATAAAAATATTTCTCGGTTTTACCAAATATTGTCCACATATTTTCAATGACCCCTAATGCCTGTATCAAAGTCTTCATATTATCCAGTTTGAGAACAATTTTGTTTTTTCCTGACAGAACCTTAATTAAGACAAAGGAGAGGTATCTACCTCATATATATGTATACCTCTGTTACTTTCTATCTCTGCCTTTGTGTTTATCACCATCACTATCACTATTGGCCGACTTAATACATGTTGAAGTTCTAATATGTGTAATTTTTTTCCCATTTTTTACAGGAAGCCTGATGTTCATTTTTTGGTAAATCAAATGAAAAAGTCTTTTTTCTCCTAGAATGGGGGATTCACCTCAGAAACGTCAGTTGCTCAAGTGTAAGAGAAAAAGCATCAGGTAAATCTTTGCATATTTAGTTTTTCAACACAGTTGACACAGTTCAGTGGATCCCTTTGCTATAAAATCTACATTCATATCTGATTTAATTTTAACATAATTTTCACAGATTTTTTTTTTTTCTGTTTTCAATTCACTTGGAACTGCAGAGTTTGTTCTCTATTTTTATTTTTATTCTATTCCCTGAGCTGGTTTACTTTCTAAACGAATTGTTAAACCTATGATTCCTAATAGTTTTAATTTTTTTAATTATCTTATGTATTCTTTTCAGAGTATCTAGAAATAATCCTGAAAAAATGTATTTATTATGTTTTTCAGCTTCCCTTTACTTAACCAAGGGATGTCTTTGAGGATGATTTAAAATAGTATTTGTACAAAACAAATGTATTCTCTTTGAGTCCTCTTTCTAACTACCTTACATCCATTTCTATTCTCCCACTAGAATATGTACTTTAATCTTGGGTGTTGAAAACTTGTTTCCTCTTGTATCCTAGGGAATTGTGTAAGACAGCAAGATCCTCAGACGATTACAGTTTATGGTGATGGGGGGAAGGGTTCTCTCTTGCTCTATTTTTGTTTAAAGTTCTGTACATGAGATATTACACCTAATAGAAGTGTACACTGATCAAGGGATTTTGATATTTTCACTACATTTCATGAATACAGATTCCCTCTATTGTGAAGTTTGGATTTCTCTTCTAGTTTTCTCCATTGAAGAACAACAACAAAAAAAACTAACTTTATTCATCACCCAGATTTTTTTCTGACAATCATTTCAATAGAAGTAAAGGAAATAAAGAAATGCAATAGTTTCATTTATGCCATCTCTAAATTTAAACATCCACTTGCTTACAATTTGACTCAAAATATGGAGTGTGAAGTCTACTTTGACATAATAGAAAGAAAATGTAATGAATTATCAACATAAATTCTGCTGTGTATTACGTCTTTTACCATTGAGTTGTTCAGGGAATTTCTCTATTTTAGTTATTACATAGAAAATTGTACTTCCCTTCAAACTTGAATGGAAAATATCTCTGTAAAATATTTGAATGAAGTTATTCTCTCTTGCTACTTATCCTGAGAAAAGGGTTTTGAGATGATTTAAAGCTAGGAAATAATGATAGAAACTGAAATGTTTTTCTTGAAGGGACATGTGGAATTTGTGAACTATCATGGAATTATTATATACCAAATGTGTCCAAGAATTTCTAACAGGTTAATCTTTAGGATGAAGGTGATGGATGCAAAAGTTGAAATATCAAAGAATCTAAGTGTGAGCAAGCCCTATCCTTTTGGATAATAATATCCCTAGGAAGCCTTGGCGAATCTGCTTTGTCTTGATGCTATAAATAATTGGGTTGAGAACTGGTGGAACTAACAGGTAAATATCTGCCATGGTAATATGAATAATGGGAGAGAAATGTTTTGCAAAACGATGCACTAAGGACAACCCTATCATTGGCACATACAGAATGAGCACAGCACAAATATGGGAGATACATGTACTGAGGGCTTTGAGTTTCCCTCCCCGGGATGCAATGTGCAACACAGAGCGGAGGATGAAAGCATAAGATAAAAAGATTCCTAGAGAATCTATACCCCAATAAAATGCAACAACAAACAAGCCATACAAAATATTGAATGATATGTCAGAACAGGCCAGTTGGATGACATCTTGATGTAAGCAGAAGGAGTGGGAGAGAACATGGGAGTGACAGAAAGAAAATGTGGGGATACGAACAAGAACAACAGGGAGGACAGTGGAGCATCTGATTACGATGAAGACCCCTATGTAGACAATGTGTTGTGGGGTAAGTTTGCTGGAATACCTCAAAGGATCGCAGATGGCAACATAGCGGTCAAAAGCCATGGCTAGGAGCACAGCTGATTCCATTAGAGAAAAAGTGTGAATAAAATACATCTGGGCTACACAAGTATTCATCTCAATCTCCCTAGCATCAAACCAGAAGGTTCTCAGTACTGTGGGCAGGGTGGAGATGCACATGCCCATGTCCGTGAGGGACAGCATGGCCAGGAAGTAGTACATGGGCTCATGGAGACTCTTGTCAGTGTGGATGATGTGAAGAACTGTACAGTTGCCCACTATTCCAATCAGATAGAACACACAAAAGGGGATGGAAATAAAGTGTTGAACATCCTTGCAGCCAGGAATCCCAGAAAGGTAGAATGAAGGTGCCTGTCCAATACTGGAATTAGTGCCTGTCGTTACATTGTTCCAAGAAGCCATTTTTCTACAATTAGAATATGAACTCCTAAAAGGAAGAAAAACATACAACATTGAGAAGATAGCAGGTCATGTTTTTACATTAGGTTTTTTTTCTTAATGCTTGCTTTGTAGGGGCATTATTCATACAGATTTGGAAATTACTTTGAAACATGTTAATATATTACTGTTTAATTCTTAAAATGATTTGTGGTTATTATACTATTATCTGTCAATCTTTTAGGCTGCTGATTCTGGATTTTGAATGTTTCACAGAATGCCCTTTCCTCTCCTAAGTGTATAATATAGTCTCTTCCATTTTTCACTATTATTTTCATAGGCTAGTTTATTTTTATTCACTTTCAGTTGTGTCATTTACCTTTATTTTTGATTGTGATGTAAAGTAAGAGTATTTTCCCAGACCCTGACCTCTGTATGTTAAGCATTCATTTAGCATTCATTTCACTCTGACAATGACACTTGGTGGAGGCATTTTAGAATGAATGTCAGAAAAAGCTTAGGCAAAAAATGAATAAAGTTTGTTTTATCCAATGGAAAAAATCACACAAGACTAATCAAGTCATATAGGATATAAAATTGATATTTCAAAAAAAAAAAAACAAAACCACTGCATATGCAGCAAGTATGGTTATCAATTAGAGAGGTACATAAATCAGCCCTCAAACTGATTTAAATGTGAACCAGAAGTCCCCAAGTATCTAAGGGTAAATAAGTGCCTACCTAATTGACACAGTCTCAGGGATTTGGAGTTCAGTTTCTCTTTCATATTCTCCACCGAGGCTTATTTATGTGTACCTACCCTGCAATAAGGCAAGAGTTTTAAGTAAATTTTTATCATTTGTTCCATGGTTGTAATTGATTTGTGAACTATGTCAGTTTTGTTAATCCTGGAGACTCCCTTCAATTGTCAGTGGAGTCCCAACTAGTTTGCTCCTGTTGCCATCTGTGAACACAGTCTTCAGACATCTCTGACAGCAAGGAAAACATCAGCCATCACAGCCTCATGATCCCTAAGATATTAGAATGAAGTTAACCCACCCTCAGGCTGTGATCCCATGGTCCACTATAATGGCAATAATCTAGTGTCCTGCTTTTTTTTTTTTTTCCTGCTCCTTTGCTCATTTTCCCTCATGATTCAATCTTTCTTTCATAAGAGTAAGTTGGCTATTAATGGAGATCTCCTCATAGAAAAGGTAAAACAGATGTTATTATCCAATTCCTTAAAAGTATTCATTAGTCACAATCACATCCTAATAAATAAGAGTACTTTTAGACTCATAATTATTTATATATTTATTATCATATTTGAACCTTGGAATATGAGATCAACAGAGACTTGGTTATTATATATGAGTAACCTGAGGTTCAGAAATACCATTGATCAAACTAAAGACCAATTTTGTTTAGAATCCAAATCCCTGATTCTAAAACGTTACTAAAATATTTTAACTCTAAGTTCAGAAAGTAGCCCCAGTTCTGTCCTATAATGACCTTCCATAGCACACTAGGAAGTGTGTATTCTTGCCACCTTTTAAAAGGCCCTTCCTCCTTAGACTGCAGGATATTTTTACCAGGTTTCCCTGAGTAATCCTGGGAATTACTTATGTTTTTCTGCAATTGCTTCCAAGTTTTACTTGAAAATGTGCAGTCTTCTCACTTTCCTTTAGAGTTTTAACAAAACAGTGGCTTAGAAGAAAACTGAGAGAGAAAAGCCTTAAAACAAAGAACTTTTACTGGACAGAGAATGGCAAAACAGAAATCAGATTGATTATATTCTTTGCAGCCAAAGATGGAGAAGCTCTATAGTCAGCACAAGACTGGGAGCTGACTGTGGCTCAGATCATGAACTCCTTATTGCCAAATTCAGACTTAAATTGAAGAAAGTAGGGAAAACCACTAGATCATTCAGGTATGATCTAAATAAAATATCCTACAGTTATACAGTGGAAGTGAGAAAGAGATTCAAAGGATTAGATCTGAAGAACTATGATGGAGGTTCGTGACACTTGTACATGGAGGCAGTAATCAAGACCATCCCCAAGAAAAATAAATGCAAAAAGGCTAAATGGTTGTCTGAGGAGGCCTTACAAATAGCTGAGAAAAGAAGATATGCTAAAGGCAAAGGAGAAAAGGAAAGACATAAGCATCTGAATGCAAAGTTCCAAAGAATAGCAAGGAGGGATAAAAAAAAGCCTTCCTCAATGATCAATGCAAAGAAATAGAGGAAAACAATAGAATGGGAAAGACTAGAGATCTCTTCAAGAAAATGAGAGATACCAAGAGAATATTTCACGCAAAGATGGACAAAATAAAGGACAGAAAGGGTATGGACCTAACAGAAGCAGAAGATATTAAGAAGAGGTGGCAAGAATACACAGAAGAACTATACAAAAAAGATCCTCATGACCCAGATAACCATGATGGTGTGATCACTCACCTAAAGCCAGACATCCTAGAATGTGAAGTCAGGTAGGCCTTAGGAAGCATCACTACAAACAAAGCTAGTGGAGGTGATGGAATTCCAGTTGAGCTATTTCAAGTCCTGAAAGATGATGCTTTGAAAGTGCCGCACTCAATATGCCAGCAAATTTGGAAAACTCAGCAGTGGCCACAGGACTGGAAAAGGTCAGTTTTCATTCCAATCCCAAAGAAAGTCAATGCCAAAGAATGCTCAAATTACCGCACAATTGCACTCATCTCACATGCTAGCAAAATAATGCTCAAAATTCTCCAAGCCCTGCTTCAACAGTATATGAACCATGAACTTCCAGATGTTCAAGCTGGTTATAA